>NW_019524870.1:204676-317375 GCF_002814215.2 Seriola lalandi dorsalis
TATGTCACAAGCACCCATACACTCACTTGTAGCCTCAGTCAGACAAGGTTGTGACCTGACTGCTGTGGAAACCAGACATGTGACCGAAATCTAGGGCATTCTTGAACTGAGGAAGCACCTTGCCTTAAATTGACAGGAGAGCTGTACAGTAAGAGCTAGAGAGAGGCAGCCTGCCATAACTGAACATATCAAAACCATTACAAAACAATTCGTAAGCTTGAACAACCTTTTGCCGATATCTAATTATAAATAAACATTTTCAGTACAGATGAGGGCTGTCATCAGATTTTCACTGATTATTGTGGCCAAAAGAATTCACGATAACAACATTATCATCTCTGTAGAAGATTTGAAATAAATACATAAATAATGATAATGCTATCAGTCAAATTCATTTTAACTTAGTTTATTGTGTGTTTCATCGCTTTTTTGGAAAATAAGTCTATAACCATAACTATACAAAAAGAACAATTAAGCATGAAGGGAAAAGAAAAGCAGATAAACTGCTAAACAAAACATCCACAAGGCCTCATATCTGCCATCACCATATTATCATATGTGCATCATTAACACAATATTAACATTTAATTTTTAAATAATCCCGGTACATCCCATGTCTAGATAAATCAAACAAAGACGTATGAGTCTGTAGCTTAACTGTCGATAGTTAAAAGTTATTGAAATAGCTAATAGTAAAAAGTTGAAATGGCTAAAAATAAATGAAATAAAGAGTCAGTAGCTAGTTTAAAGAAACGGATGAATGCTTGTGATGTGGAGCTTCTGTCACACTAAGAAGTACAAACTTAACCCCACCTGACCGTTGTATCCACTTCTATATCAACATTCATTAAATAATGTCCAGTTTGAAATCAATTCAAACTCAAATTTGGGACATGACAGGTGGAGCTGATGAGATATTCGAGTTGCTCTGAGGAGTACAACCAGCGCACTAAAGCCTCATTCACTCCTGACACTTGTAATTCCACACTGTCTGGACTGAACGGCCGTGGCCCTAATGAGAAGCTACATGTTTCTATTCTGATGGCCATTTGTACAACTACAGGTCTTTATTTTGGTCTTGTAATTATTGTAGCAAAACTACTATAGGTGTCTGGCATTAGAAGTGGCCTTAGCTCCAACCCCAATAAATTTTTTTTTTAAAAATACAATGATCAAGAGGTGGAGTTTTGTTAAAGCTTGCCAAACCGTCAGGCGTTGGAACAGGTCCATCCAAATTTCCTCAAGCATGACAGATTACAAAACAGGGAGCAATAAAACTCCAGCCTTTTTTTTCGGCAGAGACAGACATTTATCCAGCTCCAAATTCAGGGTTATTCCAGCAGAGGAATTCGAGCAGTGGAGGCTTTAAAAAGAGAAAACATCTCAAACTCTAGCTTCACCCAAAAAAGCTAAATCCTGGTTAAGTTTAATTTACAACAACACCAAAGGAAGAAGCATTAAACTCACTCTGATAGGATTTTTAAAAAGGTCAAACTATTCTACTATTCTATTTTACTTGTGTGTTTCTTCCCCCCCAACAGTAATAAAATACTGACCCATATACAGTACATGTTGGAGGAGCGGAGTGGCCATAGTGGGACTTGGGTTTGAGCCAAAATCCTAATTGTGGGGTTTTATAAGCATCTCTTTGCTCAGAGTTATTCATTACCTCAGCAGATAATATGTTGAAGCATGGAAAAATTCCAAGTGGTAGCAGTGTAACAGATTAATTCTTTTGCCTCTTATCACATGCATTTTAACACTATTGACTTAATCATCAGACCCATCAACCGTGCTTTCCTCTACCACTGGGAGGTGGCTGATTGTGGTAAAAATCATTTGTCTATATACACACAGGCCAGCAAATATACAATACTCTACAATGTCCTACAGCTCAAAGGATTATTAAAATAGCTTCTTATTAAGGTTCATTTTCACCATCTTTCTTTACCATTGTAAAGTGAATATTTTTTGGCTTTTGACTGTTTCACAATGTTGCCATAAGCTCTGGGAACTTGTGATAAGCACTTTTTCATCACTTCTGTACATTTTTCTAGATTAAATGATTAATCAGTTCATTCAGAAATTAGTCGGCAGATGAAACAATAATAAACACAATCATTTGTTTGAGTTGTAGCACATGTGTATAATTCAGCAGGTGTTATATTTACTTTAAGTGCAGGTATATCCAGCAACCACTAATGATTTAATACATCTCCCAAAACCATAACAATTTTGAGTAAATTTCCGATTATTTTTTATCATTTTTATTTCCAAGTCCCCACATACAAACCAACCTGTAATCACACATTAATTCCTCTCAGGAACTCTGACTATAAACTGATTATCTTCTGCCCGAGGGCCACAGAGACTGAAATTGTTATTGCCAGTTTAATCTACTGTTTTATATACTGTCTTTTTATTGTCTAATTTTATTGTCTTCCCATGCGCCCTTGTTTAAATGTGCAATTTCTTTTTTTTGTTTGTTTTTTTTAAAGCACTTTGAGCTGCACATCTTGTATGAAAACTGTTCTATAAATAAAGTTTATTATCATTATTATTATAATCCACATGAAGGGAATCCCTCTGTACACGCCTCAATGACTCAGTGTTTATGACAGGAGAGAAAAAAGTAGTCACTTTATTGTCATGGGAATTGCTTGCTGTCTAACATGTCTGCAAATGTGTTGTGAGTAAATTTTGATACTGCTGCTTAAATTGAAGAGGCTCTCACAGAGAGGGAGTGAGAGCGGTTCAGTGCCAGCAAACGTCGGATGGACTCCTCCTCATAAAGTGCTCCGCTTCGCCCTGGCAAAAATAAACCTTGCAAGCCTCGGTGCCAAGTATTCCCGTTGATGAGAAGCCAGTTGTGAGTGGCCCCAGTTGTGCCCAGGCAGAGCCAAGCTGACTGGTGTTAATAAGAAAGAAGTGCGGCTGTGTAAAAACAGCTCCGCTACTCTCTTTGGCCAAAAAAGGTCATTTTACAAGTTATTATTTTCCCTAATGATTTGGAAGCTGATGATGCGCAAGCTGGCTGAGCGGAGAGTAACAACAGTTCAATGGCACAAAGGCATAAAAAAGACAAAGGGGAGCCTCTGGTAACTATCTGCATAGAAACCACTGCTCAACAGAGTCAACTGAAAAAAAACGACTACAATAGAATAAAACTAAATCAAACACACATTAAGAGTTAAAAAAAACAAAACACTGAGAACAAGCCACAAACTTGGAGCAGCGGCCTGACATCTGATGTCATGTGTCTGCAAGTGTGTTTGTGTGTTAGGGGGGATGGGTTGTCACAGTATCTTGAAGACAGCAGGACCCCCAGTGGTCCGTGTGAACACCGGTGCAGAGCGCACGGATAATCTCTTGTCGTGTTCACCATGACGGCATGCTTATCAGCAGTGGAGCTTCAGGAGTCCCAGAGTGCAACATAAACCAGCGACAACAACCACGCCGGAAAGTTAGCCTCATTCTTCTCAGCTAATGAGCTTTGACTTGCCAGTGAGGACACACTCATTAATCTGTGTGCCAGCCATTACAGCAGGAAACAGCACTGCATTTCCTTTATGGCAGAGAGGACAGAGGAAGCACGTAATCTATTATTCTTACTGATATTCAGTGGGGTCCAAATGTCTGAGACCACTTCTTCTTTTGGCCCCCCACTGCATATAGATATCAGCAGACTTGACCTAGTTTTCAAAGACACTAATGACTGTAGCTCAATAGACTTCATATGACTGCCCGTGACCCGGCCTTTGAATGAGAGCTGAAACAATGAGTCCATTAATTGACATATAATCACAACATGAACACACACACACACACACACACACACACACACACACACACACACACACACACACACACACACACGCACACACTATATATTGTATTATACGGCTGGTTATGTTTTCACATTGCAAGTCTGTGTGTCATCATCATGGTAAAATGTGGTCGTACTACCACAGAGGTGGTTTTGAGAACTTTGGCAGGTGTCTATATGTCTGTCTTTCTATGGTAAGAGTTTGTCACCACGATAAAGTCACAACCGTACAACATACAGACCTGCAACTTTACAGGTGTGTAGGTGAGATCAAAACAAAGGCCGACTTCGAACATGGGTTTGGTCCGACCCATGAGTAATAATGTGGAAAAGACTTCTGAGCAGTTGTTGACAGGTCTGGTGTGATCCTATCACGAGATGGTCTCTACTGCACATAAAGACACTGTATACAGCGTGGTTGTCATTATCACTAAACGCAAAGACAGTGCGAGTCAGAACTCAATCTGATCACTGAATGGGTTTATTTTGCAATAATCCCAGGCGAGCTGGGCTTGATCCCCCAATATCATGGCTACCAGCAACCTCTTAAATTTCTAATATTAGAATTTAAAATTACAACCGGAAAATGAACCAGAAAATGTTAAAAAATTAAAATGTATGTTGCTCGCTGCTGAGATTTTGCAGTTGAAACATTCAAAATATCTAAAATACTGAAAGAAATTTAGCTGTTGGCAGACAAAATAAAAATCTTGCAGGTACAACATTGATAGATTTTTTTTCATAAAACATAACCCAGAGACATACTAAACAGGACATTTTACAATTTGCAAAAACCAGCTTCTTGGTGCTCTCTAGTTGACAAACTATGCAGCAGTGACACTGTTTCTTTGTTTACGTCTGACCCCGTTTGGCATTTCTGTCATTTCAGTTTCTGTCAGTTGAAGCAGCAGGCTGTACATGCTGTATATTTCCCATCATGACTGAATTTGGTGGAACAAGAGGAGGTTTGTGAGCGGTAGATGGCTCTCAATCAGTGGCTGGCAAGCTCTCCTATAGTACACCCAATTCAGCAGGTCATCAATCATGATTTCTTTCATGCTTGCACACTGTTAATTAGTATACATAATGATGCACAGGCATAAACAGACAAAGGCGCGTGATGTTTGGTTAGTCATCTGAGCAATCTCTTCATGCATTAAGGAGTCAATTTGTTTGCTCAAATCTCAAACATTTCTATTCAACATGCTCCTTTATAAAGATGGCTTTGTTGAAGTGACGCATCTAATCACAGAATGTTGGCTAAAACAAGCTATAATGTACACTGCCACAATATCTATTAGCTCAGTTCTAGTGCAGAAACCCTTTGTGATGATATGGCATTTTGTGGTTGGCTGCATCCGCCCTGGCTGAATACATCCTATGAACAAACCTACAAGTCTACAGCATATGGTGTTATAATCTAATTAGTCATAGGCGAAAACACAGACAACATGGTAAAGCGACTTGGGGCCCCACTTCTAAAGGATGAGCAACAGTCAAGTGAGGTCAAAGCCAATGTAAAGGAGAGGGAATAACAGCCATGTCCTTCTATTGTAGTGTAAGACATGCATCTAAGGCGGAGGGGGCAGCATTAAACAATTCACGTGTGATGCTAACCTCTGCTAATCTGCACCAAATATGTCAACATCACTGACCTACAGTTACAACGTCTTCCAAAGTCACATAAGTACATCACAGCGGCGATGTCTTGAGATATCCAGACTGACAAATGGGGCAAACTGTGAAGCTGTTCCCTCAGGACAATTACTGCCATGTCAAAGACATTCCTTATACAGGAAGGCGTTGTTCACACGTTTCACTGAAACTGACAAATAAAACATCTGAGGAATTTTCCTAAATCACCCTGTGAGGAACAAAAAGGGGGAAATGAGAGGCAACCCTGGAGTTCAACCCACTCACCACACTCAGCTCAGGAATAGCTCTTGACATATTAGCCTACCCAGCATGCCCTCTGCCTCTCTAGACAGCTCTGACATCATTATACAACAGATACAGACCAGGACATCAGCTACATGGCCGAGGTTATATAAGTGAATGCTCTATGTTTCTAAGCATTCAGTGCTGTTGCCCCACTATGGGGAGTAGGAAGGGATGGGAGTAGACTCGGGGGGGGGGGGGGGGGGGGGCGGCAAGGAGGCCAGGAAGAAAGACAGACAGAAACAGGGCCACAAAAAGAGAGGCCCGCTGGGGTGCTCGCTGCAGGGAAAGACTGAAGAAGGTCACCTCTGGCCCCCTAAAGGAGCCCCAACAGAGAAGAGAAGAGAAGAGAAGAGAAGAGAAGAGAAGAGAAGAGAAGAGAAGAGAAGAGAAGAGAAGAGAAGAGAAGAGATCTCATGTACAACACTGTTACATCACTCCGTCAGGAACAAAGCCAATATTTCCCATTTGCTTTACTTTGCATGGGGAAAAATATTTACAATAACGGACCAAAATCACCTGTGTGTGAGAAAACATCTTGATGCTGAGATGAGCTTGTTTCAGATGGAGCACACATGTGCCTTTGGTTACATGGGATTTTACCCTCTACATGGCCCACACTTGGTGCATTAAAACTGGATCCTTGGAGAAAATGTTTATACTTGAATGGTGGGTTTGTCCAGGGCTAATAATCAACCCAGGGAGAGAACACTGCGATTTAAACTGAGGGATAATGATTAATGAACAGTGGGCATCTGGTGCCATACCTGCTCATCTGACATAAATGATCTTTATTTTAGCCGTTTTTTGCATAAAATCCTAAGACTGCAGTGGTTTAGGACCATATACATTTACATAATAATAGCAGAAACATTTATTAATACTATAAACCTTCCAGACACCTTTGCACTTAAGTACACTTTGAGGTGTAAATTGGCTGACATTAAACTCACTATGTTAAAATAAACACATTTAATAACTTTTACACCATATTGAGAAAAGCTTTAGGAAAGATGTGTTCCTGATTTACTGTATTCATAACTATAAACACTGCACAGAGACTACAACCTTTTTAAAGTCTAGAGTCCAACAACTTAAACATCTAAGAGTTTAAATTATTTAAAATTTTCACTGGTTACCATGATGATCAGAAAATCTATTCTCTGCCTTTTAAAATAAGCTTCAGCGTGCCAGAGGAAATGCTTGTGTTGCCAGCTTGATGGATTCAGCTGCGAGAGCATACAGCTTTTAGACTGTCACTTTCTATCAGCACTGTGCAAGATACTACTGTGAAAATGAACGTGACTAAGAATCGAGACCCTGAAAGGGCTTTGAGCGGAGTGGTTACATTGAGTGATTTAATTATTACAGCACTGTAATGTGGTGATGAAGGCTTTCACACACAAACAGCTGCAAATGCACTATGCAAACTGTCACCATTATATTTGTGATCCGCTGTGCTCAATCATGCACCGAGATTATATTCCCTGGGGATTTTCGCATGGTCTGAGTGAATGATAAAGTGTCAGCGCAGCCTGTCAGCAGTCAGTCAGGGCTGTGGGACATCAGCCTGTATTGTTACACCGTTCCTTGGCAACATTTATCATTCGAGTTCCTTTATAATCTGTGCATTCATGTCAAGTCAACTCCCTGGGCTATGCTGTCTTTGAACATCTGTGGTAATTTAATATCCAACCCTGGCAATTTTAATGCAACACACATTGTTTCCAACCAGAATGCCCTGTTCTGATATTGGCAGTTCAATACACATCAGATAGTGATCATGTGGGCTGCGCTGGGCATCTGTTGTATTACAGTCAATAATATAACCATGAGGAAAACAATGGACTAATGAACTCTGAATGCCAGTCTGTGCACATCACAGAGGCCATTATACACAATAATCCTCTATATTTCCAGATGCATGAATTATGTGAATATTAATGAGCCACATGAGCCAGTGCACTCACTGAATGGTGTTTACAAACACTTATAAGGTGGGCAAATGCAAGTTGTCCCTTTCAGTACAGACTTGCCTCAATTATAGTACCTCATTTAGATAATATTGTTATTAATATTACAATATTGACAGTATTTTTGAAATAAGAATGTCAACACATATGTAGGCTAAATGTCACTTCTGCAACATTTGTAGGAGAAAAGTAAATTAGGGTCAGATAAATGAACAGACAATGAGCAGCACGCACACTAAAAGCTCCCCATAGGAGTATTATGGGTGTATTGTATCCAGTGATGGTTATCGATTAGCTATCTGTCTCAGTGTGTGTGTGCACATGTGCATGCATGAGTGGACCATGCGCGCGCCAGAGTGCAGCGGGCATAAATCCAAGTTCGGGGCCTGTGTGCAGCACACAGTACAAGCATAATACAGCAAAAAGGCACCATTACTGCTGTACAGTAACATCCGGCAGTGTTTGCGTTTAAACGACAACAATCATGGAGCACAGTGATACAATAGTGGACAGAATGGCCGCAGATCAACAAAGATAAGAGCTCTCCTCCTGTACAGTACACCGTGTGTACCTTGGCTGCTGATCTGATCTGTCAAACCAGCCCAGGCTACTGAAGCTAACACCGCCAAACAACTGCATGCACACACCGTGCTGTGGACGTCGGGCAGGCTGGAGCCCGATAACGACACTTACCGTCGGTTACCCCCCACGCGGTCTGGACGCCAGTTTCGGGTTGGATATTTAGGGCATTAGGGCGGAAATGAAGCGGGAGAAAGTCAGCGGGAGCTCCTCTGGTTACTGCACAAGTGTAAGCGGCGGCGCTGGATGGCTACACGTCCCCCACTTCACTCCCGAGCCCGGTCCTCTGCCAAGCCGCTGCGCCTCGTACCGTCAAATTATCTCCGCTCCTCACTCACACGGCTCCCCCAGTCCTCCTTCCTACAAAAAGCGTTTGTATTTGCGTGAAAAAGAGTAGTTTGTTTCCCCTTCTCGCTGCCTTCCACAAACGTTTGGATGGGTTGCAACGACAAGGGGGAAAGAACCAAAAAAGAAATACTACACGGTCGCTCCTCCCTCCGCTTATGTACAGTACAGTAAGGCGAGCGCTCGGCTGTGTAACCACTTATTAAAACTATCTACCGCTCTCTACAGGACCACCACTGTAAAGCACAAACTCTACACAAACACATGTTGGGACGCCGAGATGTGAATTACGGAACACCGTCTGCCTCGAGTCGCCTGTGCTGTCCTTATTTATTGACTTCAACATCGCCCCCTCCTCCCTCCCCCTCCTCCCTTTGGGAAGGTGAGGTTAGTCCACCTTGTGTTAGGTAGATAGGACATTTCAGATTCAGTGGAGGGAGACGAGTCTACATAGTCTACAGGTTTTATTATAGCTGTCAGTTGTCAGCTTGTATTACTGAAATAGGTGTTTGTCAGAAATATCTTAATAAAATGAGTACTAACACTGAGCATAACATTGTTAATTGAATATCTTTTTGGTCAAAACATGCACATAGAAGTATAGCTGCCTATTTTTCATTAATCAATTGATCATTAGTCTCTAATATGATGGAAAATATATCCAGAGCGTCTTTAAATTGAATGTGAAGACTGCTTTTCAGACTAAATAAGCAATGTGATAATTTTCTGCTTTTCACTGTTGTATATAACTAAATTGACGAGGCTAGAACAAGTCAACCTTTGGAATTTTTGTATGATCAGTAATTAAAATGAATCCATTATTAAAGAAGTTGACCTATTTAATCGTGCTAAAGATTAATTCAGTACAAGGTGAAACATATACTGCATTACTCAAAAACAAAACTGAACCATCTTCTCATCAGTATGTGATGAGTGTGGCTCTGCTGTAGGTTCACTAGCACATCTTCTTTGGTTTTGCCCTACTTTATACAAGTGTTGGGCTGAATGTCCCTGGAACAGGCTTTTGAGAGCCACTCAGAAATAGCAGTCACACTACAACCTGGCCATCTGTGGATGCTCTGCAGAGACTTCTGAGTTGCTGTATGACGTGAAGATTGCTCTGCATTGTAGAATAATAATAATGCTAAAAAACTTGTTCTCATGACCTGGAAGTCGACCACTCCAACTGCTTTACGCATCAGCTCAAGGAGACGGTGTCCATTATACAAATAGAGACTGAATTTGCATAAACCCAATACGCAGGATAGATTCAAAAGGATCTTTCTTGGCACAGTGTCATATTGCCACGCAATTATAGGGATTCGGACCTCCCTCAATAAACTGTGCAGTGCTTAACTTAATTCATGCATTCATGTTCCTTTACGTCGCTCACCAGTTGTTGATATCATGACAACATTTCTAAGAGCCAGTTGTTATTTTGTAAACCGTCTGGCAGCCTTCATGTGTTGTTTTCCTCTGTCTGTGTTCAACTTGGTGCATTTTCATTTTATTGTTTTGTATGTCCCTGCAATATTTTTTGCTACTCAAAACATTAAGTTTAAAAAAAATAAATAAAAAAAATAGATCTGTGTTGATTGACTGATCGATTTCTTGACTGTTTGAGCTAAATTAAGATACAGTGAAAAATAAGTTGAATGACCATTTTGTTAATGGACAGGAAATGAATCCTTTTGATAACCAGTTAATCATTTATTACGGAAAAACGTTAAATCTTCTCCGAGTCCACATGTTCAAATGTGAGGATTTGCTGCTTTTGACTGCTTATGACTGGAACTAATAATTATTTTCACTATCAATTAATCTGTCAATTTCAAGTGGTTCATCAGTTAGTCAATAAAATCACAGAATATGGAAAGATATCCAGGGTGAATTTAGTCATAGGGTTTATTTTGTTCGACCAACAGAACAAAATCCTAAGATTTTCAATGTACAAAAATATGAAACTTAGAAAAGCAACAAACCGTCACATCTATGAAGCTGGAGACAGTGAATGTTTGACAATTTGCTTGATGAATGCCTTCGGCGCTTAATCAATTGCCAAAATTGTTGGAAATCATTGGGAAGTTACAGCAACTTTGAAGACGTCACCTTGAGGTCTGGAAACGTGGGTTTGGCATTTTTCACTGTTTTCTGACATTTTGAAGACTGAATAAATTAATGAAATAAAAAGACAGATTAATCAATGAAAATAATAATTAGCTGCAGTCCTAATTAGAACTACAATCTAAGCAAATTATTCTTTGGGAAATTTGACCTTTGACTTCTATGTTTTTTCAAAGACAATTACACAGTAAAAGCAATAGATATTTTATATAACCCTGTTAAATTTGTAACAGTTATCATATAATATGATTTTGAATGAATGAATTTGTAAGTGATACTTTCCAATGTGGTGGTCATTATGAGAGTAAACACAACCAGGGTGGATAAGAACTCACTCTGATCCCTGGTTTTCTGTACATCATTAATTTATTTAATGGCTGCCAACAAATAGACCGGCGGACAGCTAGACAGACAGACGTGGATAATATTCTTCCTCATCATCATAACTGAATTCCATTTCAAGTTGAGAGATAATACACTTCATTGACTTTGATCAAAATAACAGCTGGAAAAACATTTCGTTTTTTCTAAACGTTTTTTTTTTTTTTTCCTTTGTGTCTCCAAAATTACCATAATTGCTTCAAATAGGCCACATGCTGACATCACCATCCTGAAAACATCTAGGATACTGATGTCAACATATGGCAGAGTGAATAAGGTTTTTTATAAATTCAAACCATCACATCTCTTTTAGAGTGAACTCCGACTTAAAATGCGTATGGCAGGCAGGGTTTATGAAGATGGCTTCAGCTATGATTTAAAAGATTTCTCCTTCCTCTGTTCAGAAATTATGTGCTGAGAGAATGTCTGTTGCTGATTGCAGCCTCCAAACAGCCGCACAGATATTACTGTCCGACTGATCTAGCGTGTGTGACATTTACATTTTATGGTTTTCAATTGCAGAAGTGGGAGAGCTTGTGGTAGAGAATAAAGGTTTATTTAAAGCACAAATGCCACTAGAGCATTCGAATAAAGGATTCCTGCTTATTCTCTGAAACCCCCTATCGATGTGTGTGAGCGAGTGTGTGTGTCTACCTGACTGTACAATGCTTGGACATTTCAGTACGTGTGAGTGTATAAAACACCATGAAACAGGACGTTTCAGAGAAGTTTCAGTAGTTTGACTGGTCTTTTCTATGGAACAAAGCAGAGCGTCCACATTCGCTGACAGCCTGATGTGAAGAAACATATTGAGAAGCATCACCTGCTAATGAGTTAGCTCCGCATTTGGTCGTGTTAGCTTTGAATGCATGCATGATTTACAGAGTTTGCGCCTGGTTTAGAGAGCAAATGTTATCTGTTTCCGTTGCTGTGACAACTCTGAAGGATACCAATTACTGAGGGATACCAATTACCAGATTCCCTACAGTTTTTCAGATTGCAGGGATACATTACAGACCTTCAGAGGAGATTTCCGGACAGATCCGGAACAGGCAGGAGGGACGACCTCTCCCATCATGCCGATGTGACTCAGCCAACGATACAATGATACAGCTAAAAATGTGTCTTAATTATTTTTACAAAATCAACAGGGAATCTACAGCATCATTAAGGTTAAATTTAGGCAACTAAAGCTATAGGGTTAGGTAACAGAGAGAGAATAAAGAATAATCGAAGAATAGGTCTATTTCATGCCATATATACATATTAAAGAGTTATTGATTGTTGTAATCATTCCTCTTGTCCATACAGATTTTGAAGATATCCCTACAAATCCTTAGTAGTGATGCTAATATGAGTTAGCTAAATCAGGTGGGCATCTGGTTAGCATGAGATTCTTTCTTCATGTTTCCACAGACCTGCTGAGCCATTGCAGGAGGGTATGTCTTCATAGTTACATGTTACATGGGGACATCACCTCCAATAAAAAATATGCATTAAAATACGTCCTTGGCTAATTCATCTTTTACAGTCTATCCACGGTAAGCAAAGATCACTTCAAAGCTACTAGGGACAAAAAACGTAGACTACAACCTAACAGCTCTGTGAGGCTGTACAAAGGCACAGCGCTGCTTTGAGCTAAATGCTCAAGTATTCGGTCATAAACCAAACAAATTTTGACCTGGGGATGGTGCCAGTTGAAAAGTCAGGGAATCTCTTTAAGTTCTTACAATTCATCCTTTGGGGAAATTGAATGTTTGTACTAAATTTCATGGCAATCCATCCAATAGCTGTTGAGATATTTCAGTCTGCATCAAAGAGGTGAACCAACCCCTGTCATTCTATCCGTGGTGCCCCGCTGCGTGGCTAAACATTCAACCCAAGATCTTTTTCAAGGTTGGATATTAAAAAAAAACACAGATCCTTCCAAATCCAAGCTCCAGTGTCCAATTAAGCATGTTAATTATGCTGCCATCCACCACTCCAACCTTACTTTTGGCTGCATTTTATAAATGTCATTCTACTTCCACCACTGGCTGCAGAATCATCGAAGTGAAAATTATTCCGATAGAGACTGGGCTGTGAAGCAGCTGGCGGAAGTTGCCTTGGAAGAAGACGTCTGGCCTGGAGAATGTTTGGATGAATATGGGAATGAGTGCAAGGATGCACGGATTCTTTATGAAGCTATTCCCACCACAGACTGTAGACAAACATGGACGCAGCATCTGGGACCTTGGAGGCTTTCATGTGGGTTTACTATTCAGAGCCATTACTGAAGCCACAAAATCCAAATGTGGTCAAAGGGGAATGTTGCCACAGGCAAATCTTTGAAGTGTCATAGTGTTGTGATGTCTTGATTTGGTATCGGTTGTTATTTTCTAGTAACTGCTTGCAAGCTTAGATTGATGCCATGAATTTTGAACAAATGCTACAACAGCTACGATGATTAAATTAATGATTATGTTGCAATCCTGTAAAACAAGCTACAAATATTTTATTAATATTTATTCTTTGCTTATTTTATTATTTTTCTTGTGTCATTGTGTATTAAATTGCATTAGATTGTTTTAACTCTGTTAGCACACTATGTATGCATGTATGTACACATGCATACATACTTACTTACTTGTAACAATCTTTGCTCTTCTGTCAAGCACTGTGTATTACCTTTGGGATGAAATGTTTTGCATAAATAAACTTCTGCTTATTGCTTAGGTTATAAATAAATCAAACACTGAAGAGCAAGGGTTTGCGAGCAGACTCACACACACAGATACAGACATGCAATGCTTTAGTATTATTACCATTCTCGTCCACTTTTAGTTTCCATAACATCTTTAAAATGGCCTTTGCATTTACTTCAGTCTGTACATATAAAAGCAAAGTTGTTATGTACAGCTTTAACCCTAACCCTCCTTTTTTCATTGTATCTCAAGGGTTGCACTTGACACTATGAATGTTGTGAAGGATTTGCTTCCATTTGGTGGCTGCAGCACTTATGATTGGATTAAAACAGTGAA
Source organism: Seriola lalandi dorsalis (assembly GCF_002814215.2). NCBI lineage: Eukaryota > Metazoa > Chordata > Actinopteri > Carangiformes > Carangidae > Seriola > Seriola lalandi. The sequence continues at coordinate 218,863 of NW_019524870.1, forward strand.
AACAGTGAAAACAGTGTGTGTGTGTGTGTGTGTGTGTGTGTGTGTGTGTGTGTGTGTGTGTGTGTTGAACTGGATCAGCCTGTGGATTTTCTCAAACTCTGATACTGTAGTAGCACTGCAGTGCCTTGTACTTTGCCCCTTAGCGCACGCAGTCAAGGAATTAATTCCTGCATAGCCTCTATTACATTTATCCACAGCAGTGTGCATCATTATCTTACATTATACTTATTTTTCATTAATTCATGTGCATCCCTTAATGCACACAGCTGACCATGTAATGGACCAACCTGCATGACGGTTTTCATCGACTATTCAAGCTCTAATCAGTCTCATGACTAAATGTAAAGATGAGGTCACTGATGTTACCCCACAAGTGAAGATGTAAAAATTGTGACAATTCACAAAAGCTTGCTTAGGTGCACTTTACTATGTTATCATCCAAAGTAAAATACATTGAGCTGAATTTACTTACTTTGTCCACTGGAGGAAAAGTATTTGGTTGGTGCCATTTATTGTTTAGCAAAAACTAAATAGGATTTTTGGAGCTAATGGCTCTGTTCTTAAATTGGGAAAAATAAGTTGAATATCAATTACATCAGCTGCTGTATGGATGTCATCTATTTCCTTACATAGGAGATAAAACACTTGATTTCAAAGTATGGTTAGTATTTGGTCAGAAAGAGCTTACAGTTCAATACATGTACAGAATATTTTTGCACAGTTTTGAACTACCTTAACAAAACATCACCAGGAGTCACAACTTCTCTCTCTCTCACACACACACACACACACACACACACGCACACACACGCACACACACACACACTTAATTAGCTAGAACGAAGTCCAGTTCGGAGAGCTTCACCGTGTCAAAGTATTGTTGCCATGTCTTAATGAATTCTCAACATTGTCATGAATGGTGTAAGTCACGTTTTTCAAAGGGATCATCTTTCTCAGTTCCCCCTCATACCAATCATCCAGTAGACTTGAATCTCTGTTACACTTGAGAGGACAAAAGGTTTAAACAAGTGGTTTGAAGTGGTCATTAGTGAATTTAGACCTTTTACCCATTTCTCGCTTATCTGCCCTCGTATTCTTGAACCTTTCAGTGACTGTGTGCCGTTTTATTATCAAACAAGAAAACAGCACACAATCAATCAGCAGCAATCAACAAATTTAATGGCAGGCTGCACCTGTGACATTTGCCAGGAGATCCTCACATTGAAAACCTACAACAACAAATGAGTCATCCAAACCTCTCTGAATATAAACATAGGAGCCCAATCAGCATCTGCCATTTTAAGTGAATCTCTCAAAGAGTTTTATGTGCATAGGTTGAAATGTAACGCTTTCCAATTAGCCCATACGTTTTTCATTATGACTCATCCTTTGTCCAAATGCAAACAAGTGAGAGTTAATCTAACAAATGGCTGTCAGAGCCTGATCCTGGAGAGTCTCTGCTCTGAATAATGGATCGCTCCATCTGCAGCTTGTCCTCTGCTTTAATGGCACCGGTGCCTAACCTTAGCCCCTGATGAAGTTCTCTGTTGATTCATGTTAACATGTTGCTCCCTGGTTTACACAGACACTGCCGTGTTAAAGGTTACGTGGCAATGCATTATTAATGGACTGCAAAACTTACAGTGATTTAGGAAACTGTTGCTTTTTCAAAGTTCTTAAGACAGAAGTTTAGTAAAAGCTTGTTTTGATAAAAATGATAAACTCAGATAACATTAATTCTAATTATAGGAAACAGGTGGTATAGATGATTGCCCCTGAAGTGCATCCATTTGCTTTACTTTGTCTCATTTCAAGATATTAACACTTCAGGAAATCCTTAAACAACACTGAACAGGTCAAATTATTATAACTTTAGCTGAAATATGGTTTTATTTTAGTGTGGGTTTTTGTATTATTGTTGTTTTAAATAGCTCATTATCTGTTTCCTACCTCTTCAGACTGTTTGTTGTATTGCTGTAACATGTCAATTTCCTCTCTGGGAATCCAAGTTTTACATGATTTTATCTTGCAAGGTATAATAACCTGGCTCTCAATTTGAAATTAAATGATAAAGGGCTAATCCTTGAGATTTTTGTTAAATCAAACCACCTTTTTGATACAGTTCTTTTCAGCAATTCAGTGTAGTTATACTGCATTTGGTAATTACCACTCTAGATAATAGTTTCAATGGCTTTTGGCAAAGCCTGCACATCCCACACTAGATTCGAAATGCCCGCCTACACATGAGGGATTCACAGGAAGTGATGCAGCATGTTATCTAACTGATATCAGCCACACCGTTTGCTGTTCATTCTCCTGCTACTGTGTCAGAGCTGCATTAAGTTACTGCTAAATCTAATTCAAAAATGTCCAACTGCTTCACATTAAAAGCACAGAACTGAAGAAACACAGGCGCTGCTTACTGCTTACTGACTGACTGCTTACTGTGAAGCAGTCAAAGGAAACACAATGTATTTGGTTCGACGTTGTTTTAAATATTGTGGGGAGTAATGTGACAAGACAGTAAGTTGTTCGATGACGGGTTTCAGGCCACAGGTTTCACACCACCAGCTCCCCAGCCAGGTAAAAAAAAAAAAAAAAAAAAACCCTACTGTGCCCTGCTGTTGTTGGAAAACTGCTCTCGGTGTGTGCGGCATGAAATCAGATCACTGCTGCAATTATTTTTGATTGGTTTATTTAGTAACAACATGAGTTTGTTTGACTGCTCTGTAAACAGATGCACCACAAGCTCTCCTATTGTATTTCTAACAAAGTAGCTGCACAACAACCAGGAACCACAGGCGTTACTGAGTCAACCAGGACTGAAATCTTAACGATGACGATTTTAAAATAATAAATAGGAAATTATTTCGGCTACACAAAACATTCATGAAATCTCACGCGGAGCCCCACAATGAGACAACACACTGGGCTGGTAAATACAGCTGATTTCAGACTGGTGGTGTGATGCAATACAGTTTTCCTCTTTAAAATAATTTATTATTCAAGGAACCATTTCTTTTCACAGCAGATCTATTTGTTTTTTTATGCTCTTAAACAAAAGGTAAAAGCATAGGAGGAAACAACATAACCTCCACTGTTTGCATACTTCTTGTAAACATGCAACTGAAACAGCTTCTTCAGTTATCTTGGGGGGGGGGGCAAATGTATGACTACCTGAGATTGTCATGCAAGAAACTTTGGATTGATTTTGTGTTTGTTTGTGTTGGTCTATGTATTTGTGTGTCTAGGTGTTTGTGATGTTGTGCTGGGATGTGATATACCCCCTGTTTCTTCTGTGTGTGGCATAGCCATTCCCTCTGATGCTGTCTGGCCTGTTTTGTATTTTTCATATGTGAAAAAGTTAAATAAAAGATATTGACAATAAAAAATGTCATGCAATAGTTATCCTTCTCCAAAGGAAACCATTTCATCAGGTCTATTAAATGAATTCATGTCGATGTCACTCTCCCACTGAAGGCACTCATTGTGGATTCACGACATGTTTACGTCCGTGCTTTCACAACAAGGTGCTAAGATGCTCTGAAGAGGCGACCATTTGAAATCATGACCCATTATTAATTTCCATTTTTCATATCTACATATTTTCAATGGCTTCTTTCCATTTATCATCTTCTATGTCTGCTCTTACATCCTGTTATCATTGTTTTCCGAGCAACCCCACATGTACCATGTAACTGTGAAATACATGCATTTACAACATCATTCCATTGTACAATATTACTGTTTGTCATCTTCACTGTTTTCCAGAGAAATGTTTGTTTTTACCAGCCCCATGGGATTTTCATCATTTTTTTTCTTCTACATTAAACAACAGACTGAGCTTCCAGGGATGAAAAGGAGTTCGCTGAGACCAGCGGTGTAAGAGAGGCCAAATGATTTAACCTCAACCAACTCTCCAAACTCACCTGGAGGCTCTAGGCTGAGCTTCCTTATACTGTATGATACTCACAGTCTAAATTCACCTCTCATTCCTTTTCTTCCTTTCTCTACCTTTGTTTCTGTCCATCAAATTGTACACTAATTGCCCAAATCCAGCTTGAATAGAAATGTACATCAAATAAAATCATGCTCCTGCTCAGGCAGCCTACAGTATACTGTAACTACAACAACAGTGATTATGAGCAGCGCGCCATTAAGCTAACCAGCTTGGTTAAGCAAATTAACTTTTGGATAAGAGGCTAAAACACAATTTATAATCCTCTGCTTCTAAACTTTCCAGCAACCTTCACAACACTCATATAATGTTCCTAGAAATGCTCTGCTTGTATTAACAGTGAGAGCAGTCAAGCTTCATTCAAACTGCTGCCAGGAAATGACCCTTAACTCTCAGAGGTGCAGGCTTTTACATTGCTGTTCACGTTATTGAAATTTAAGACGTAAACACTGTTTTTCCAATATCGACCTTAGGGTGATAAATGATGGACAGACAAAAAGATTGTCAGCCAGTTTCACTGATTGTGTAATTATTTTAATTTCATAATTTTTTATAAAATGTCAATCAAAGGTGTATTTACCAACTTAATTTTAATTTAGTGTGATCCGTTTTATCATTCCTTTATTGGAGGCATCATTTTATTTTTTATTATTGGTCTTTGTATTGGCAGATGGCAGAACCAGTGACACCAACATCCGACATTTCTTTCCCACCATCTCACTGAGACATTGAACAATTTATCAAAAGAAATGAAAGAACTCAGTGTAAATATATGGGCACTTAAAATGGCTAAATATCCAGAGATGATGACAGTAACTTGGCAATGTGCTATCAAGGGTTTTATGTATCTTTTATAAGTTAAAGTTCAGTCATGGAGGTTCAGTCTTTATATGCACCCTTGCTCTGTCACCAAGCAATCATACGCAAACTTGAGTCAGCGCTGTTGATGACTTAGTGTAAGTTCTTCAACGCTGTTGTTTAATGTCATGTTGTTGCCGTTGTGTGAGTTTAGATGTTACTCTCTGGTCATATTGACAAACACAAAATAGTCTTATCACTAGATTCCAACTGGTCATGTGACGGGATCTACCTACTCCCGAGCCCCTGTAATGGTCATGGGTAGTGACAGCATAGTTGACGAAACAAGCTGATGTGGCACTTTTTTGATTTCATTTCTTTGCTATTCCATGACACTGTGCATGTGTGCCCACAGATTCATAAAACAGAATCATGTCTAAACGCGACTTTAGAAATCTGGTGAAAAGAATGGATATATTTCTGTCTTTGTTCATGCACATACTTTTGTCATCTGTCCTCTAGTGTTTACAGGAAGCTTTCACTCAGCCACCCTCTGACAGTATCAGTAGCTGGAGGGGGAAGATGATCAATGGTCAAGTGAGACTCTACATGGCTGGTTTATTAATGAACAGATGAGAGCAACACAGCACTACACAAACACTGCCGATTTCTGAGGAAGAGGAACGCAGCAGATAAATCACAGATACAGAAAATGCCTTTATGATTCATTAGTGAAGAGTTCATGGGTTTATTGTTTTTGCCTCAAAGTCAGCCTTACTCTGTGAAGTGTTCTATGAAAGAATTTTATACTCAACATTTCTACATAAAAAATACTAGCTACTTATTAGATATCTCTCTCATATCTCTGATATAATAAAGCTCAAACCCGAATATAATAAAGTTTATTTAGCACTTATCAAAAACAGAGATTATAAAGTGCTTCACAAGGACAAAACAACACAACGAACACCACATGCAGACAAATAAATCAGAACTGAGGAATAAAAATACATCTTCAGAAAGCAAACCAATAAAAATAAAAAAAGCAAATGAGAAATATAATAATATGTGAAATATTTTAATATATCATCTACAGCCCCTCTCATTATCCACTAATTCAACAGTATGTCCCACTGATATTCGCCCCCAGTTACCATGGCAACGGAGCTCAGGTTGAACTCGTCGATATGAGACTGAAAAGCCGGAATTAACTTTAAAGTTTGACAATGAACCCTTTAACCCTGTGTGACGAGACGGTGAGGTGAGTGATTGGTGATCAAAGCAGAAGCCACCTAAATTCATGCTCTTCAAGGAACTAACAACACCGTTTGTGATACCACTGTGTTTGTCTTGTTGACTTGTTCTTCATAGTAATACCTGTGAGTTTCACTCTTTCTGCTGGAGCCTGGAGCCCCCTGCTGCCTTCCATCACAACATGATTCTTATCTAGATTTAGACACCAACATCTCCTCTTTGGAACACATCCATCAACTCATTTCCCAAACTTCTCAGCTGGCCAAACTTGTCTCATCCCTTTGTGCCACGCTCCTGAGGAAGCTGATTCATGTTCATCATCACAGTGGGATATTTGCATTTCGGTCCTATTTTTCATCACATCTATTAATCCTCCTCAAAGGAGAGGCACTTTGATGTCCTTCAAATCTCATTATGGCTAGAGCTCAGCACCGGCAAATACTGATTTCCCCTGGTTTTGCAGTGGCGGGGAGGAAATGAGAGAGACAAAATCCCTGTGGAGCAAAATCCGAATGGATATGGCCAGTCATGAGGGGAACTCTTTGAAACGCACAGCGCCAAGTGTCTCATTCCATCATGGAGACATACCTTGTTTAGAAGTGATTAGCAACACCCAGTGTGATATGGAGATGTAGGAGTTAGCTGAAATCCGTTAAACCACACGTGCAGACTCAGACACACACACTGAGAAGCACACAGAGTCCCTGTTTCCTAAAAGAGGGTAGTATTTGTGTACTGTACTTGAACTTCAAAGCAAATGTAATAAGTACTTGAATCAAATAACTGTGTAATGTGACAGCTGGTAGTGACAACCACCAAACTGTGCACTTCACCTCAGCTCTAAAGAAAGTTTTAGCTACTTTCAGCTCATTGTTTTGCTTTTACAGCTCACAACTTTACTGTTGGGTTCATTCTTACTGCACTCATAGTGTTGTTTCCTGATACAGCACTTGACTGTTTTTTGAAAAACTTGTAAAAACCCACTTTAAACTTCCTACCTAGCACCAAACAGCAGATAGACACGATTAGAGACAAGCTTGTGAACATAGCAGGGCACTTAGCAGCTCAAAAGATGTTTTTCTCAGGAGTGAATACTGGACTTAACCTTGTCAGGGTGAATGACACACAAGTCAATAGAGGAAATGAATACTAATGTTGCTCTGTATCTGCCATCTTCAGACTCACTCACCCCATTTGTTTGGAAAATATAGAAGAATATCAACATGCAGGTTGAGTTTGATTACAGATTCAATATACCTGACAAGTCAATATTTTACTTGAGAGGTGGCTATTCTGGAGCTTTTAATTATATAAGATCTTCATCAGCAGATCAAGTTTACCCATAGAATTTTTTTCACATCAGTGACCCCTAAACTGACACAAATTAGACCACAGCCCACCCATTTGATAAGATTTTGTCCCAGGGTCCGCCATCTGATCTGATTTTTACTATTGAAACCCACCTAAATAGTTGTACATTGTGTCATGTTACTTTTAAAGAGAAAATAAATCCTTCCCCTTTTTGCTGACAGGACTCCTTGTCCACTTTTAATTTGCCTTTAACTGCAGTAGAGCTACTGAATGCTGAACTACTGAAACTTAATATTCTGTATTTCATGTGTGAACTATGAGCCAGCTACTCTATTTACCTAATGGAATTCGTTGTAAATGCTCCTGTGAAGTTATAAATATTTTATTTCACATTCATGAAATATGATGTCATCCATAACAACAGGGTCAAGCACTCTTCTCTAGTAACAGTATGGAAACTCTTAGCCATGAACTTTAAGTGGTATTTAGGACTCCCGGTGATAAAATAATATAATTTGATTTACAAAAAATAAATCAATAAATAAAAAATCATTATTGTGGTGATAGTAGCCTTGTAGGATGTATACACCAGCTGGAACACCAATGAAGGATTGTAGATAGGGCCTATGAATATTTAAAAAGCATATTTCGTCCAGTTAAATCCTCTCAATGAAATAAGGCAACAAAACCTAGAATTATATAGTATCAATTATCATTACATCCAGTTTTCATTCATCAGCCCATAATTACAACAATCTACTTGCATCTGACAGCAGCAGTAATTACACAGCATGTGTCGAATGGAGAAATGATTGAGATGCACTCTCTTCCAAACATGTTATCCGACTTTGGCCTGAAAATATGTTTGTGTTCAATTGTTTCTAATTGTGTGTGTTTTTTTTGTCCACCCAGACCACAGGGTTTAGCTTCTCAAGAGTCAGGAGCGTTCACCGAGCGTGATTGTCATCGCTTTCTGACAGGAAACATATGGATACATAGAGAGGTTTGGAGAGCTCGAGCGGAGATTTGCTTTTAGGAAGAACAAACATTTATTTAGTGGTGCTATTTTAATGATGAGTGTACAACACAAGTCAGTGCTGATGGGAGATGCCTGGTCATCATCGTGTCTGAAAAATTTGTGGCTGAACTCTAATGGCTGCAAAGTAATAATGGGCTTCTTAAACACTTTTGCCTGCTCCTCTCTGAATTCTCTCCCTGCCAGAATATCCACTTATGTTTGCTCTCTTTCTTTGTCCATTTCACACAATCACTCAGACTAAGAGTGTGTGTGTGTGTGTGTGTGTGTGTGTGTGTGTGTGTGTGTGTGTGTGTGTGTGTGTGTCACATAGCACTTTTCCATCAATTGTGTAGAACCCCAAGTTTACATTTGATAGACTCTGGTCTGGACACGGTCCGGCATTGATCGACCCGGTTGGTTCTGACTGACAGGCGCATCTTTCAGGAAGCAGCATCAACACGTGTACCAAGGTCACATGGCCGCGTGCTTACATTGAGAAAACACACACATATGCAAGCAAGCCGCGGAATACAGAGAGGAGATAAGATGAAGTGAAAGGAAAGAAAGATGTGCAGGAAAGACCAAACAAAGTGGAGGAGGCTTATGGGGAAATAATCTTGAACAAAGCAATGAAAAGACCTGTGGCTGGGGATCAACTAAAAGCACGGAGAGAAGGTGCTCCACAAGTTTCAAAAGGAATGCTTTATTTCAAAGCGCTCTTGGCATTGACACTGAACGCTGTGTGTCTGTGCATTTAGTTGATATTCCTAAACAGTAATGAGTTTGGCTTTTGTTGCACGATAATGAGAGGGCCTCTGGGTGGAGGATAAAAATGTTGGGGCTTTTTTTTCTTTCAGTGTACGCTGCTACTTCACAGAACCAATTAAAAGCAGCCGAATATCTTGGAACCTTGGAAGAGTCACTCAATTATTAAGTGCTTTTAGTTTTCGTTTGTGTATCATGTGGAAATAAGCAATGCAATAATGCATGAGCACTCATCGCTCCTGTAGGTGGATTGTTAATGGCGATATCCACAGCAGCTTTATAAGTTCCTATGGTGAGTGTTTTCTGAAGTGTCTACAAGCATTTTCTATGAATAATGATTACTACAATATTTTCTACTCTGTTTTATATCTCTGTGTGCGGAGATGAGTGGAAATCTTAAGGGATCATGGTGTGTTGAATATATGCTAAAGATAATACCTGTGGAATAGGTATCCTATTATTTCCACTGTGTCCAGCAGTCAATGGGGGTGGGGGGTGTGGGGGTGCTGGACCTTCATACAGAACAGATAATCTGTTTACAATCATTTGAAGACTGGCCACAAATATTAAGCTCTTATCATAAATACAGATCAACATACTTTCAATTTGAGAAAATGTAAAAGAGATCAAATAATTGGATGATATGAACTTCCAGTAATAACCAATCAACAACTTTAAAGCTCGCTAATTAACACACTGTGTTTTATCAGTAAAATGGCAACTAAACGTTTCCAGACATTCACGGTCCCCACAGCTGTCGAAATGTAGTGCCAATTAGCAATGCTAGCATATTATTATGCTTTACTTAGTAGGTGAACAATGCAAATGATGAATAAACATCAGCATGTTAGCACTGTCACAGTGAGTATGTTAGCATGCTTATGTTAGCATTTAACTGAAAGTACTACTGTGCCTAAGATCTGCCTGACAGAGCTGATAGCCTGGCTGTTTACAGTCTATATTGTGTGTGAAAGGTGCGTTTGTGTACACTGAAGTGACTGAAATAAAACACTGAGATGACGTATTGTCACTCACCTATTTGAAAAGGTTTTTACACTGCCCATTTGTACATATTTCAGTTAGCAGCTCTCACACAAAGAGAAACTGTTATTGCAGCAACAGGTTTTTAAATGAAAGTGTGATAACTCTGCTAGCAAAATCAACTATCCCACACCTCTACTGACAGATTGCCAGATTGAGCCCACTATTTATCCCATGTTAGAACTGATAGAACAAAAGGGGAAAGTCTGTTGGAACATGGTCCTATAAGCTTTTAGAGAGCAGTTGCAGTCAGTCAAGCGTTGACACACAGCTGGTAATGGAACCATAATTGAAAAGTAGAAAAGAATTGTAGCTCTGGACATAATATTTCAGTCTGTATGTCTATAATCAAGATCCCAGTCCGACAGGAAACTGACACCTTGATTGAACAGCAGGAATAAACATTTCAAAGCCTGGTGGAGAATCCAGGAGGAGTGCTTGTGCTGTACTCTTCTCTACTGTATGCTGCATTGTTTGCTCCAACCATTTAGTGATGCAGTCGTGTGAAGCTATGCATACAAATAACAATCGTAATAGCTAGTCCATCATTTATCCTCGCCCCACTGAAGCGCAACTCAGAATACACAAACAGAGTGCGTGAGTCTCTGGAGACTCTGTCACTCGACAACACAATATCAATATCACACCCCTGCAAGATGTAAACATTCTGCCATTCATCAGGGGAGCAGGTGTAAAGCCAGGGCTGGCCGCTGGAGTTACAGTAAACACTTCAGAATAATAGCGTGGCATTTTGCCCACCCCTCCACCCGACAAAAAACACTGCTGAGAAGTTTTGTTTGAGGAAGTTTCAGAGATACAACAACACGAAAGCTGAGAAAGAAAGAATCCCTCCTCACCACGGGGGAGTTACCTGCGACACAAGTGGGAAGATACACGTTTAAAGATTTGTACAACAGAGGAAGCAGTTGTCTCTTTCTGAAAGTTGACGAATGAGTTGACACCGACAGTGACAGCTGAGGTATTTTGATGTGCTGTCACTGTTGAAATCTACATGATTTTTCCTATTGATCATGACAGCTCGTGCTCTGCCATTTATTTTCCTACAAAGAGAACTTTGTGATCGTAGAGACACCTTGTTTTCTACACATATAGGAACGCTTAAGATCACATTATCAAAAGCAAAGAGACCAGAAATAAATGTTCTAATATATAAATGTGGAAAATGTTTCCAGCAAGTTTTTAAAATCTTATCGTCCTGTAACACTTTACCATTTGAAAGCTTCTTTGAAGCTTTTAATCATAGGATCAAGGATCCAACACTGCGTATGTCGCTGTGTGATGCCCTGTGCTGCACATTTAAGCCCGCTGTAATCACACACTCTGTAGGCTACCGAGAGCATGTACTCTGAGGGGGCATCCAAACTGGTTGACAATGCCTGTGGACAGTATGCTTATGTATCCATGGCGACAGAGATCATGGCAAACAGAGGAAGAAATTATCACAAACACTACGGATCATGTTCTTGTGTTGAAGGTCAGAAGACCGAAGACAGAAAATAACGGTGAAAACATCACTGAATTACACGTGAGTCGTCGTGTGTTTGAATGCTGAAAAAATAGTTTGCCTCTTAACTGCTTTTCACCACACCTCTGTGAATTTATTATTCATTTACAGCTGTGATGTTATGGTAGAACAGTTCAACCTTGACTGTGTGCAACAAATTTCAATTTACAAATTCAATTGATCAAAAAGAAAAAAATACCTCTATCCTGTCCGACCACGCAGGCTCAGTTCATCCAAAATTACACATAAAAAAAGGAAATTACCAATACGACTATCTGATCATGCATATAGTTATAGTTTTATCTGCTTCTGAAATTTGTGCTGTAACCCATGGTCAACGTTAAGAAAAAGGTATTTGATTTGTGCCGCTCAAAATATTTAGAAACACCTGAACAACTCAATAACGACGTCTCTTTCCAGAAACAGTGTCTCTGTTATTCTGAACAGTCCACAGACTTTCCTCTCAACTGTTTCCACTGGGACTGTTCCTTTGATATGAAGTTGTTGCAGTGAAATGTTGATGCGGCACTTTTTGAAGTCAAATTCTATGCTTTATAATACATAAAACACATTTCTAATTCCTCAACAACAGAAAACGTTTTACCTTTTCCACTGAAAACAGTGAATCACATTAGGGCTTGGGCAAAATGTTAAGAAACAATATCACTATATTAATAAGAATTGTTTTCTGATATTGATGTCTGATGTGATTGATGTGCTCCACTGTTACACATTAGATCAGACAAAAAACCAACAACAATAAAAGAAGAACTAAAAACTGAACTTATACTTCAAATAACTCACGATCATTGCAATTTGGTTCCACTTAAAGCTGATCAATGATCAAGCACATACTGCAGTGTAAAGAAATTTGACTGTCTAGACTGTCTAAAACAGTGGTTTGCTTCAGAACCCATTTAATATAAAGGTATGACCTCAAAAGTCTCTCACTGGTTTTAAACACACAGGATCAGTTATGTCGTCTATTCAGAAATGTTTCTGAAAAAACACATCACTGTGGAGTTTATCTTTCTTAATGCTGAGCAGCATAAATTAAATTCCATTCACCTCAAGTATTTACATTTAAGTTTACATTTCAGTGGACAGATGCTTTTATCCAAAGTCACTTACAAGTGAGAAACAACACTAAAGCTTCAGTGCAGTAGGAGACCTTGAGGTAAACTCTAAGTACCAAATCTGTTCAATAAGACGAAGTGCAAGGAGAGAAGGTAAAGAAATGCACAGTAAGTGTTAGTTAGACATGTTAGGGTGTTAGGAGAGGAAGTGCTCTCGGAAGAGATGAGTCTTCAAGAAATGCTCTGATCTGGTAGCTTGTTCCACCATTGTGTAACCAGACAAGAACAGTCTGGACTGAGAAGCCTTGTGTGTAAGGATGACAATGGCAGGGGACGTTCCTCAGTAGGAATATAAGCCAGTATGATTGAGTTCAAGTGGATGGGTGCAGACCCAGAAACCACTGTGTAGGCAAGTAATAGTGATTTGTATTTGATTTGGGCGGCCATCGGCAGCCAGTGGAGGTCAATGAGCAGCGGAGTGATGTGAGCCCTTTGATGTTGATCAAAAACCAGAGACTGATATGTCAGAAGATTACCTCAGAAAAACTATCTACATGGGTGGACACCAATGAGGTTAACAACAGAAATATCTATTCAGAGTCGGTCATTGTGAATGTCAGTGACACTTAAATGTCTCAAATGTTTAAGATATTACATGTAAATGTGCTAAATTGCTTCTCAAGCCCAAAAGGACACTTGAGGTTGTATCCCATTATACCTTTAAGTGGCCCTCATCTCTTTTCAAGCAGCTATAGAAGCGTCTTGATCGCCTGTGTTTTGGCTCCTGGGCTCCTCTGCATACTAATGTTGCTGTTTGAGAGAATGTACAGCCTCCAGATTCCCACTGCTACTGCCTTTCTTCTTCTGCCAAGCGGGGCGCCATCTAATACATGGGCTGAGTGCATGAGTGTGTGAGTGACAAGTGGGGCGAAAGCATGATAACAGACAACCATGCGTATGTGTGTCTGTGTAATTTGTGTGCATGTACACTATGTGTACGTGTGTGTACAAAGTCATGTCCAAGACTGGTTTCCCTCTGCAATGCGTCAGGATCGCACATGCAAACCCAGCTCCTGGCAGCACTCAGAAGGCCTGTATGATCTGCAAAAACGTGCCCCTAACACATGCCAGCCGTTCTGCCGGGGAGCTGGCATGCGTCTCAAGCAAATTCTGAATATTTCTGGTCCATGCGAGACTGTGTGTGTGTGTGTGTGTGTGTGTGTCGAGAGAGAGAGAAACACGGAGAGGTTTATAAATGAGATCACTTCAGTCTATAGCTGTGCTGAGCCCACAAGAGAAAGCATGTTCATATACAGATATGTACCCTGGAACACACACAGTATTGTTCTCCATTATTTGGAAAGAATCTACAATTTTGAATTTACCTCAGTGAAGGAGGTCATGTTTTCATCCAGTGTCTATTTGTTGGTTTGTGTATTTGTTTGTTTGTCAACAGGATTACACCAAAATTACTGAACCAATTCAGACCAAACTTGGTGCAGGTATGGGGAATGGGCCAAAGAGGAGTGCATTACATTTTCGGGCAGATCCAGGAATCACTTTCCTTAACATTGTTCAACATTTTCATCAGTTTCTCGGGAAATAATGTATGGTTCTTGATATAAAAAATGACAGTATAGTGTTGAGATCTATGGCTTTTCACAATTTGGCGCAGATCCAGACAATAACCTAGACACAGATTCAGATAATAATCTGGATCTCACCAACGTGTAGGATTGTTTGAGCTTGGCGGACGCATGCGCTCTATTGCCATTCTAGCTGTTATAGTGGTTCTCAGTTTTTTCTGTCATGCCCTCCTTTGGAAGCAGAAAATAATGTTATTCTCTATCTACAATCAACAATTTTGAGGTATTCAGTAAAATCAGTGAAGCTTAGCATTTAGATGATGGCATCCAAACTATGAACTGCATGATTTCTTTCACCGTCATAGACAACAGAGTTCATGTCTAATGCTAAGCATGTGGCCAAGATAATATGCTAACACTGAGAGTGCTGACATGATGTTTAGCAGGCATGATGTTGACCATCATCTCCATTAAAGTTTAGCATGTTAACATGTGCTAATAAGCACTAAACACAGAGCAGCTGAGGCTGGTGAGAGTGTCATGAGTTTAGCAGGAGTTTGGTCATAAATCAAAGTACTAGAATAATTAACTGACGGAGACAACTGACGGAACCGTGCCGCCTGAGCTGCCAGAGTTTTTAGACACAAAAGACAAGACTCTTCCATCACGCAGAGTGAACCCTAGAGCAAGATCGGCTCTGTCATGTCTTCCTTACTTTGATTTTGACTGACATCTTTGCTCAATGAACATCGCCTGTCAAAATCTGTTCATTTTATACACATCACTTTGCCATATCCTAAAACGTGTTCAAGAGCACTCATCTGTTTGTTGTTCACACATGAGTCAGATGATTCAATTCCCTCTGCAGCAACTGAAAATGCTTCTCAAATGTCGGCACTTTTTTCTGTTGTACATCCAAGTAAATGGAATATTTTTGAAGTTTTTGACTGTACATTACAAGATTATTAATTCATTTCAACTGAGAAACAACATTTTTCAAGTTTCTAATCAGAATAATTAGCCACAGCCTTAGAACAGACTAGAACTAGGAATGCCATGACTTTGAACATCATGATACACCACCTATGATTTCTCCATAACCACATACGCATCCAAAAACCATGCATAAAGTTTGCAGAAACAGGTAGCAGTCTATGATACATGTTTAAGCCTACAGCTCCCTGTGATGAGTGTTTGCTTTTTATATATTCATGACATAAACATTACACAGAAACAAAAATGCCCCTAACACACGCTCGCACACCGTCTTTGCATTATATGTAAATTACTCATCGTATTCACATCAACACTCCAAAAAAAAACAAGGTCCGCATTGATTGGATGACACCGAGGATCAAACCGCGGCAGGTGCAGAGGATTTACCACAGCGAGGAGGCTGGTAAGTCCTGCTCGATATTCATGGCCAAGAGAAGAAAATGAGCACAAGTCCTCCAAAAAAGACTTCCTGCCTCCATGTTCACAGCAGCTGGGAAATGAATCAGAAAAATCCTCCCGTGTCCGTCCTAAGCCGCCCTGACGCTCGTGTTCATGCACTGCGGGCCAGTGGGCTCACTCCAGTGGGGAATCTGTTTGAACCTTCAAGATGTTTGTCTTAAAAATCTCATTATGCAAAGCTGGTGGAGATTTTTGAGGATGTCAAGTCACAACTTGTGCTAATAGTGATGGATCAGCTTGTTAATATAGCTGAACCCAGAGGTACAAAGTAGTGTTAAGATTAGGCTGGTAGAAAAAAAAATTCAAAGAAGAAATATCTTGAGGAAAAAGTCAATGTTATGAGAATAAAGTTGTATTCTTAAGAAAGAATTCATAATATTACAACTATAAAATATTAGTATATAGAGTTTTTTCTCTCATGACTTCTATCAAAAAGATCTGACTTTGTCATATTGCTTTTTTTCCTCATTAATCGAGAATTCTCTTTTTTCTTTAACTGTTTATCCTTGCTTTTCAACTATATAGGATATATTACATACTTATGTAAGTACATGCCATGACAGAGAAATAAATATTCAATTTTTTAACACTGATAATGACACAATAATGAAAATTACTTCAAATACTACACTTTTTCTTATTGCAGCAGCAAACGCAGCTGTTTAAAATAACATTTGAATGGACAGGGATGGTTTTTTCATTTGAACAATGTTATTGATTGAGGTAATGATATATTCTTGTTTTTCAGTTTACCATGAAACATATGCTCCTGTTTACTGTTAAGCTGTTTAAAGTAAAGTAAGTAAGTACTGTACAGCCTCTGAAGCCACACTGAGTCACAGGTATAAATATAACACATATAAAACAATACAACATTTTGTTTTCCTGTTGCACATAGGTGATGGAGAAAACCATTTTCCATAGTTAGCCAAAGTGTGTCAGG
Organism: Seriola lalandi dorsalis; assembly: GCF_002814215.2. Lineage (NCBI taxonomy): Eukaryota > Metazoa > Chordata > Actinopteri > Carangiformes > Carangidae > Seriola > Seriola lalandi. Next base: position 235,593 of record NW_019524870.1, read on the forward strand.
TGAAAACATGGGTCACTGTGTAGCGATTTCCGTTTGTTATGTAGTCTCTTTATAGTCATAGTGCTGGAGCTCAGCCAGGGAACAAAGCCTGCCCTGGTACATTGTATTATGTTCATTTTGGCAGATGCTTTTATCCAAACAACTCACAATTTTCACATAAACAAGCTCTTTGGGCTCCAGTGTTCATCTCAAGGACACTTCAAGCAACGTTACAATTAACGGCCCACCAGCTCTACCAGCTGAGTACAGGTGTCCTAATTCCTAAATGATCTGAAGAACAGGAATCTTACAGTAACATCTGCTGTGACCTCTTGACACCACTGCACATTGCTTTTAATCTCTTCCTCCCTAAATACACAGGTAAACACCAAGCAACAATATAATCACCTTTTTTTCCCCCTCAGAAAAAGGTTTCATGCACTCTACAAATTGATGAAGTTGTTGTGTTACACCAGGGCTGCCACTCACTCACCAATACCTCAATGAGCTTTTGTGCTGAAGATAATGGAAGATGTGCTGGCACAGTGATTGCTAAGGACCTGGGAGTCGGACATAAAAGAGCCCTGGGAGAGATGGGTTAGTTTATACTGGAGTGGCCTTGATTGAAAAGTGTTTTCGGGAGCTGGAAGCAGCATTCGTTATTCAGTACAAAGTGTAATGCATCTATCAGTGTTGACAGTTGGCAAAGCAGTCAGGGCCATGTTTCCCCAGTCTGCACATGGCCAATTGAGACCCTCATCAAAAGGGAATGACAAAAAACTGCCTGCATACTGATGTCTCATTCCCAATTCCCCTTTTATCTGATGTGGACTGGCACTGTGACGTGACTGGTGTTTCATGCTCAGGTAAAGATGAGGATGTGATCATCATCTCCTAAAATAAATAGTTAGTATAAATAGTTTGTAAAACATAATAGAGGTTAATACAGCAAGTCCAGTCAGACATGACTGCCTCGGTTCCACTCAAATGAAAGCAAATAAGTAAATGTGAACGGGTGCTCTGAGTCTCTCCCGGCACTTACACGTATCTGTGAGTAGTCAAGTGCCCACAGCGCCCAAGCACCCATTGAAGCTGCAAGCGTGTGGAAATTTATCAGAGCTCAAAGCGAAACACTTGGTTAATGGACTTTCTGTTGTATTTAAAATACACATATAAATATAATCTGTCTTCACTTGTTTGTTCAAATGCTCAAACAAACTGGCTTCAGCAGTAGCAGATGCGTCTGTAGAGTCTGTACCGCTAGCACCAGCCATTCTGGGCCGTGTCTATGGAGACGCCAGGCGGCGTGCCGTAAAACTGTCATGAAACACGAGCAGCATCAATTGTAAACCGCTTCGTTCAGTTCAGCATTCTCAAAAAACATGAAGGTGTTCAATGAACGGCGTTCATGCACAACACTGTCTGTTGGAACCAATAAAATCAAGTATACAGTATTGCAGTTACAATCAGATCATGGTAAAAGTAAATAAATAATAAAATAAAGCACATGCAGGAGCTCAGGAGGAAAATCAAGTTAATTGGACACATAACATGCGTGACATGTGTGTTTGGATTGATGGATTATATTTCTCAAAACTTTTGATAAAAGATATATTTAACTTTACAATGTCAGATTTGTAATACTAAACTGTTCAGTCCCATCATGAAGAACAGGTTGTTAATAAACCGATGTGAAAACCATCTGTTGAGGTTCCACTGTAACTGTGTTGGATCTGGGCTTGAATAATAATATTCACACTGAATCCAACATTAAGTCACAAACTTCAACTTCTTCATGTCTGTTTATCAACATCGGCCTGTTAGGTGCACTACCGCCAGCATCCGGTCCGATGTGATGCACTACACCGTGGTGATTTGTGGGATACACTTCGCTCAGTGTACTATGTTGGCATTGTTGGCAAATAGAGGAAGCTCTGATATTATCTATGCAAAACCATCCACATTTGTTTAACTGTCCTCAGCTGTAGTATAAACTGCTTCAGTAAAGACACATGGTTTACAGTGAGCCCATGGTTTTTTTCCAGCTGGCAACTGAGCGCTAACTGGGAGTTAATTAGCCATCTAGCTCACTATGCTAGCTGGCTACTGTTGTCATGTTCCTGGGTAGCTCTCCAACTCGCCCCACAAGTACACATATACTGTGCCACCGAGCCTTCCACACCAGATGAATCTCAACATGCGACATCCGACACTTTGGATAGATATTTCATTACATATATTTATATTGAAGTACATCACAAAAGGAAAACTCCATCTTTTTGTGAAGAGGACCATCTGCAGTCAGTCATGTCCACATTAAATAAAAGGAAGAATTGGGAACAAGGCAACAATGTTTGGTTGTCTGTCTTTCTGATATCGCTGTCAAACACCGGTAAATAACTTATGACTTTTTTTCATGTAATGTTTGTGTGTTTTAAAACATACAATGTAGCGTGGCAGAAAAGATGCCCACTTGCTCTGAGATTTGTTCTGTGTCCATGTGTTGGTGTCCCTAGTTGGAGTCCAACAGGGAGCCTTCATCACATATCATTTCCCTTTTTTACTCCATGTTTCCTGTCTGTGTCAAGTTAAGGTAAAGTTACATTAAATAAAGATAAGCTTGAGGGAGAAAGGGAACGTGGGGAGATGTGATGCAACAACAGCTGTGATCTCTCTTCAAACTCATCATCTAAGACAATGCAAGCAAACTTTGCCCACTCATCTCCCCCTCACCTTTGTGAATTTGTCTGCCATTGATGTAGCCTAGAGCTCATAAGATGCCTTATAATGTCGCATGCCTGTAAGTACAGCTGTCATAAACCTCATCTACGACATGAAGCCAAAAACAAACACAGCCTCAGCCGCTCCGTCGGCAGGTTTGCCGTGCACTCGTTTCTCCCCAGATGTCTCTTATTCCACACGAGCCTGAGAAAACAAGACACTGAAAGCAAGAGCAGGGAGAAGCTGTAGAGGTATGCGAGCAGGAAGAATGTGAGCTCTAATTTCTCATGTGTGCTGCTGCCAAACTAAATGTCTTTGTTGTTCCCTTGTTTAGCTCTCAGCGAATCCAACTGAGATTTAATTTATTATCATCAAATATACCATGTAATGAGCACTTTGGGCAAAAATAAGCATACAAATGCCAAAAGCAAGAACTCTACACCAATAAGGCATGCAATACTCACTGGGATGATACACTCATAGTACAGGGATGATGTGGCAGCTTCCAATATGGCTCTCTAATCTCTTGTATCCGTAATTGCATGGGATCTTACTTGGCACATGCTGAGATTATTAGAGACACCACAGGGGGCAAACTAGATATGAAATTGCTGTTGCATTGATTAAATCAGTTTGTTTTTGGTGTGATACCTGCTTAGAAATTTGAGGAAAAATTCACACAGCACAGGATATAGTCTTCACTGGCATTGTCGGATATGGTGACATTGATTTGTCCATTGAGGGCTGGCCCTTGGTGTGCACAACCCCAAGAAATAAAGGATCAGCGATTCAGAGCAGATAGAGGGCCCAGTGTGTTAACAGGTCATGTCTGTGCACAACAGGGCCTTGGCTGTGTTGCACTGTGCACATCTAACCCCCTTTTGCTCACTCGAGCGTTTATTTTTTTCTTCTTTTTACCCATTGATCCCAAACCCACAGCTCACTTACTTCCCTTTCTTCACACCCCACTCCCTCTCGTGGGAGTGGGGTGTGAACTATGCATTAATGACATAGGAAATGCACTTTCAAAAATTAGGAGGCTCAAATTCTAGGATGAGAAATAATCCAATTTTTGTTTGTTTGTACAATCTCAATAATGGTGGGGGTAATTATATCATAAATGTATTTGTACATTTTCCTGACGGTGCATCACATTGATGCAAAAAGATCATTTAAATCCAATGAAACAGTCCTGCTCATTCATTTTTAACATTGACCACAACCACAACAGCCTAATTAAACCAGAGATATTAAAGGGATTGATGACACTGCAAAAACAGTATGGAAGATTTTTTGCTCAACCATAAACCTCATTTAAGATTTATTTCTACTCTGTTTCCATTACAAATGGATATATACACATAAACTATGCTGCATATGCTGCTTTTTACTGGCAAAACTGCAGACTCTTGGCACAGCTTGAGCCTCCCTCATACACTGTCTAAAGCTTCCATTCTTGGCATGTAACCTTAAACCCTCTCTCCCATCACTCCAATATAAAGTCAGCCTGCCAAAGAGAAAAAACAAGCATTTTTTTCCCTCTCCACACATACTGTAAATGTACCTCCCTTTCATCTCCCCATTTCTACCCATCTTTCAACTAGTCTCTTCTGCAATGCAGGCATTTTCAAAGGTTGGAAGAATGCAAGCCCTTTGCTCTGGAGCAGGTCCAGTAAGCGATTAGAGGAGAGACTGAGAGCATCCCTGTGGCTAACTAATGTCCAAGTGTAAATCATCTTAAGAGCGAAAGAGAGCGAGAGAGGAGAAGAAAGAGGAAGAGAGAAGGTCAAACCAAACGGAGCAGATGAGAGAACACGGTTATGGGGAATAAGAGGACACTATTTTACTGAAAATTACCACCAGAGGAGCAACATTTTGCATCAACATTTTTTTCCAATTTAGCAGGGTGTTTACTGAGACTGTACATGTAAATGAGCCCTACAGCAGTTCATCTGATTTGCATGAAGTGCAGTGAAATAAGACCTGATGCTGGGATGTTTGAGACGTGTTGTGCATGTCTGAAAAGCAATGGAGCTCAAAAAGAATGAAATATTGAAATATTATTCAAAGAGAGGACACTTTGGGGACAATATATATGCAAGAAAATATCAGTCATATTGCCGAATGTTGTCACGCCAACAAAAAGATCAGTGACAGCATTAAAAGGGAAGACAGAAGAAAAGACATTTTCAAGCAAGACGAGGGAAATGAGTCTGGTCTTACATGCACTGCTGCAATATTCTTTGCTGTTATCACGAAGGTGTTTTGATTGTCTGAACCATTAGCTCCAGATATGTGCTGCATGAAACACTGTCACAGATTTGACACCTGCTTTTTCCAGGGGTCCTGCTCCCTGCATCACTGATTTCAAAATACCTATTATGAGGCAGAACACACAATTTTCAACAGTGCAGCTCCTCTTCTATTATGCTGGTGTGAAACCGTGCTGCTCTTTAATAAATGCAGATTAAAAGGTAAATATCTCCCTAATTTTGCCATCCTGGCAGACAGTTTGTGGTGTGTGTGTGAAGAGCAAATAACTCTGCATGTGTTGTCAAGAAAAAAAATTTGCTTGTGCTCCCAAACACCAGCAAAACTCAAAAAACAGCCACATAGACTACTGTAAAGAAAATGCCAGCTGGTCTAAAATCAAAGACATTTTACTCCTAAGCTTCAATGCTGAGGAAAGACTCATTAAAACCGGTGTTATTCTCCTCATCCACTGTCTTCAATATCTCTTCTTTCCCGAGCAAAGCCCACACTGATATTTCCAGCGGACTTTTATTGGTTTTGTTGGCACTGCAGGCTCGACAGAGGAGGGCAACGTGAGAAAATCAAAGCTTCACTGATCTGTAGTTCCACACGGAAGCTGTGGTTTTTTTTATTGCCTCATATCACAAAGTGACCCGTGTCAGATACTGGGGTCAGCTTATGTCTACAGGTATTCGGTGTGCGTGTAAAGGCTGAGAGGAAGTAAAGCAACAGAGAGAGAGAAATCTTTTTTGCTGAATTAACCATAGGTGTATGTCTTGGTTGTCAGTTTTGATTAAAGTCAACTTTGTTTCTGAAAAATCATGGTTTGTTTCCATCAGTCTGTTATGACAGATGGCTCTACCCATGAGCCTTATCCACTGTTGCTATGGTGAAGAATACATTAAAAAGTGCAAATCAGTTACAATTGGAAACAAGACACTGGAACATAGTGTTCGAATTCAAATTCATCCAAAACTGAGTCAGAACCGATTTTGCCTGTACAACACGTCCAGTGTGTGCTAAGGCCGTCAAAAATCATGATCCTCTAGACTTCAACATGGACAGTGTGTGTTGCACTTAATACAGTTGCTCATCATTTGTACTGCTGATTCATGACAAGAGTTTAATTTACATCCAAGCTCCAACTGCCAGTTACCTACCATAGTCTATAACTAGAATAAAAAAGTGTTTTACCTAAGGAACTTTTATTTTTACTTAAGAACCCTGAACTGTATCACCAGAAGCATCCACATTAAAAAAAAAAAGTAAATAAAAGACAAATCTGTCCATTTGCTGCTTGAGTATTTTGGTGTATTTTGGTGAGCATTGCTGCCAGTCTGTGTGTGTGTGTGTGTGTGTGTGTTTTGCTCTCTCTATTCCCATCTGTCCATTTCATATCTGTAATATGTCAACTTCACCACTGTGTTTGTGTGTATTGTTTGAAAGAAATGGGCCTCAGTAGCTGTTTAGCGGTAACTGAGTGGCTAAGTGGCTGAGGACATCCTGCCAACTCAGCGGCAGCACAGGAAGAGGAAAGAGGTCTGGCTCTGGGGGCCAGCGACTACATTTTCCCCTCTCCTGCCTATTAAATATTAAACATCCGTCCACATTATTGTCGACTGTGGACAAAAATGTGAACAAATTACAGGAATGGATGATAGATCAGGCAGCCAGTGTCAGATCGATACAATACGTAATTCCGTATAGGGAGCAGAGGTGGTGTATTGTCAAACTTGTCAATGACTGCTTTAAAAATTATTATTTGAAGCAGAAAACAGAATTCATGACCATTTTTACCTATAAGAATTATTATACAAATAACACTACAGCTGCTTATCAGATATGTTGAATTACCTGTCAGGCAGTGATCGTGTCCATTCGGAAATCCCCAGGAATAGCCATCATTTCTGTTCCCTATAGTTTCTGGTTTGTAGATGCTCATTTTAATGTGGCAAAATGTGCTGCATCTGTTTCTCATGAATATCTAATATCACATTAAAGTGAAGGAAATTCCTCAACTGTTTTACAACCAGAGCCTCCGACCGAACACTGTGAGCAGCATCCTGAGCGAGCATTGATTATTAGACGTCTGATGTATACTTATGTAGTGCATCATTTATGTACGCCTACTCAGGCTGAAACCAAGCATCTGAAAAGGTCACACAGATAATGGCTTAGACTGAACAAACATGGACTTAAATCCAACCAGCACAAAAAACAAACAGAGGTAAGAAAAGAAAAAGGCAAACGTCTAGAAGTAAATGTGATCAGACTTCTCTCCATGTGCGTAACAGCTGGTTAAGATGCCAAACATGCATCGTTCACATCAATACTGTTAATCAACTGCAGTGCCCTAGACATGGTATTTTTATGCACAACAAACCAAAACTGACAAACTGACCGGCCAATGTTGTGGAAGATCGATCCCGTTAATTGTCAATTAATTAGCATTAAAAACTACATCATATTTTTCCCTTGAACCAATTTACAGCTTATATTAAACTCAGCAATGTACTCACTGAAAGTACATCTGCAGAATGAAGGGAAGGTAAGGAAGGTTAATAGATTTCTCCGTGCCTGTGCTTACACCTGTGTGGGTGTACTTGCTGAGAGACTTTGAACACAATGCAGATGACTACATTTCAATTAACTTCTGGATAAAGATGATTTTTTTTCCCCAGCCATTTTACAGAGAAGTCTCAGCAGCTTGGTTCGCCTGTAACCTGAGGACAGATCAGCTGTGTGCCAGGTCAGGGGCTTGACGGCTTCATTTTGAGACTGAATACATCATCACAGGACTACAAGGCCTCCCACCATTCAAGTGTCCTTCGCAGCCTGCAGTATCCCATAACCCACTGCAGCCTGGACTAGATCATCCTGCACTACATGGCTTGTTAGTAGTCTGGACATGATGTTAATCACAGTGTTATATGAATATAAATGTATGATTTAGTACATTGTTCCAAATTTGCTACTAGAGGCCATGAATTACTGGTGGCATATTATAAATCTTATATCATTTAGACCTAATAATGGTAATGTGGTATTGGGAAATCAACAGGTTTGCTGCCATTAAGGACTTTACAACTCTTAATATTCTCCACAGCATCAGGGTGAAAGGAAAAGTTCCAAGGGAGAGAAAGGAGGCAGCAAGTAAGACAAATAAGCTGCTCCTCTTTGACAGCTGTGAAGACAAAACAGGAGACTCAAGCTTCTGTTTATGTCCAACACTAACATCATGTAATCACTTTCCTCCACGTCACAATAACATGTTGCACTAGAGGATGCCGGTAAATCTAATGCTGTCTGCTCCCTCACAGTGGCAAAGTAAATATGAGGAAATGATTACTTGGAAATAAGCGCAATTTATTTGCCATGTCAACAAACGCAGGAAAACATATAGCCTAAACAGCACGTTGCATTGTGGGAACTTGGCAGCTGTTCTCTTTGCTATCAGCTTATTGTATGGCTGAATAAATATGATAACAAATGACAGGAATGAGAAAACAGAACAAAATGGACTCATTTTACAACTAGGGCAACATTTAAAAACTTGAACAGTTAAGATATGGAAATTAACAACATAAATTAAATCCATTAAATCCAAATTATGTCTAAACAACAAATTCATATGATCTGTATTCACTGATATGATCTATATTCTCACCCCCACTCTGCTGATTTTTCTAGGCCAAGTTAAATTATGACCAGTATCATTCTGCCTCAGCGTAGCTCTCTATGTATTTACACAGGAGCTGCTGAATCATAATTTAGCATCCCAAGGCGGTCAACACAGCAGATAGGAGGATAATGATACACTGAGGTAGCAGTTTATTATTAGGTAGGATACATCTGTACAATCAAAGACAAACCAATACAAATCACTGCTGAGTAAAGCACTGATTTACACCTCCTCTCAGGACTGTGTTCAGTGCACCACTGGTGGAGTATAACTAAGTGGCCAAAAGAAAAAAATAAAACGTCTGTACTGCTCTAGAATTAGGTCGACCCCAACCAGCTATTACATCAAAATGTGTGGTGGTTCCCAATAAATTTGCATTGTAACTTTAAAGCGACAATTCTCCTGACCCGTGTCACAGGAGTTAAAGGCTGTTCTCACACACTCACACACACACTCACACACACACTCACACACACACACACACACACACACACACACACACACACACACACACACACACACACACACACACACACACACACTGTTACCAGGGGCAATTATGGGTTCAATATAAGGACAGAGGAGGATCTGGGAATTGAACAGCCAACCTTCTGATTACCTCCTGAGCCACAGCCCTCCCACATTGCATTTTCACATTGCAGTATTGCCACTTTTATCTAAGTAAAAGATCCCAGTACTCTTTCACCCCTGGCATGTAGAGACCATGCTTGATTGACAGTCCCTTGAACACCCAGTTTTTTGCCTGTTCTGTTGTGTCATTGTTTGACCCTATCTTTGTTGACAGTTTGAGGAACTCAAAAAATTCCCAGCATGCTGTAGCTCCACCTGATTTCCACATGAGGAGTGGTCTTACCGGTCAGAATTACTGAGAACACCTGTGTGGAACTGCATTTTCAGAGTTCTTAAATACTGACTATAATTTATCTATAATTAACTGTAAAAAAACAAACATTTCATGAATGAGGCTCAGTGTTCTTGATCTCATTGATGAACCTTCTATGTACCGTGCTAAGGAAGAATCCCAACACACACTACTCTACACTTTGGAGCATGCTTTTTATTCCTTGAGGAATAGGCTGCAAACAAGCGAGCTAATCTTAGCCATTCTCCACCTTTTACGCCTTCTTATCCTAAAGTATATATGATTACTTATACATTTTGTATTTCTTGCATTACAACCACTTGTGATGACAGGAGGTGCTGCTGCTAGTGGGGTCAATTTGTTCTGGCTGAATAAATGAGTGGTTAAGGGTTGGTATGGCATGGGTGACTGCACTCTCCACCAGACCTCAGTCACCAGACAGAAGCTATTAGTGCACTGCCTGGGCCCTGAAGGGATGTACCAGCTCTCATCAGGCAGTAATGAGGAGATGGAGTGGGAAGTATACAGGGTCATGTCTTTGCTGCTGGTCCGCTCACTATTAATAATATATTCTCGGAGATCTTTCTAAGATTAAAAGTGGGCATATTTTTAGTTTGCCTTGGACAGCATATGTTTACACATGTTGTCCTGATGCACCCGTATCGCTATGAAATACAGCAGGTTGTCAGATTGTGAGTGTTTAATGTTTATATATTCATTAAAAAGGAGACTAAAGACCGATTTAGCCCATGCAACTTAAAAAAGATAAACTGATATAAACAGGCATATTTGAAAGATTAATTATAGATATACAGTTCAACAGGCTCAATGCTTCAATTCAATTTCTGAGGATATAGAGATATTAAATATTTCATAGCACTAAAACGTACCAACTGAGTCTTTCTAAGATGCTTTGCCACGGACGTTTTGGAGGAAACATGACAGCTGCCTGGATTACAGTCATGGCAATGTTTTTAAAAAGGTGTAAAACTCCCACACACACTCTCACTGGCTTTTGGTATATTTATTTATGATATTTCAGTCTCAGGGACTTTGATCACGTATATCAACAAGCACTATTTTGAATCTGTTTGTACATAAACACTGGATAAATGATCTATTCAGAGGTGGTAAAGAAGTCAACTTTTCTTCTTCAAATCTATAAAAACAGACAAAAGGGCAAAATAAGGGTAAAACAGTCTCCTCCTATATCATAATACAGGAAAAGACAATAAGACAACTTTTCTGAGTAGCTGAAATCAGCCCTAAATAAGCTCAATATTAAACCAAAGTTGTACTAAACGATTACATTAAGCGAGAGTGTGACCACCTTATAAAACAAAACACAGGACGAGGTTTGCATCCTGTGCCCCATGTGTTGTTTAGATATTAGACTTAAAATCCTTAGTTAAAGTTGAAAAATTATTGCGGTTTTGGGTCAGTATTTAAATAGGAACCATGTTCCATCTCATGCTTTATACCATTGTTTTTCAGTATTTCAAAATTCAACTTTGAGTGGCCTAAATATAACCATAAATACTTTCCTAGAAAATGTGTTTGCTCATGCAAATTAGTTGTGTATAAATATTATTTTTAAGTAGCAATTGTATATTTTCCTTGATCTGAATGCTACAACACATCCTAAGATCTGACACTTTCACTAACCTCTTACCTTAGCAGTAGTTTATGCATTCAGAAAGGTTAGTTTCAAGCTGTCTTTATTTTGGTACAAACTTTCAGCACTGTCCATTCTGTCCATTCAGGCACGCACGCACGCACGCACACACACACACACCCTTTTCCACAATTGCAAACAGACAAAACCACATCCCAAAAAGCTATGGAAATAATGAATTCTATAGCGGTTGCTTTGGTTTAGCTCATATGTATGTAAGACCAAACCCAACGGAGTTACGTCACCATGGGCAACAGGGTCAGCCAAAACTAATGAACAAATAGGGCTATGCAAAATACTTCAATCATCAACATCATAAAATTGAGGCAGTTTAGAGTATTTTTTTCACTGCAGTTAATGACTAAAAAGGGTGTTCTGGATCAAAATGATTGCCTAATGGGAAGAGCTCTAATTCTCCGATCCCCGGCCTCTCTGTGGTGACTCACAGCTTTGAGTCATGGTTTGGCTGAGATGTGTGAGGCACCATCTCTGAGATCAGAGTCGTGAAAAGGAAGATGGGGGACTGATTTCCAAGCCAGGATTCAGGTGTGTGCGTGCCGAGTATGTCTGATTAAAGCTTTATTTATTTTGGTCAGGCTTTCTTTAACCACCACGCAACGTTTGGGCTATGTGCTAACTTCTCACAATGCCCTGGAGCCAGAAGTTTAAATAATACATGTGCAAAAAAGCAGAATGGACGCATGTGCTACACTGCACAGAGAAACTGGCATTTAAAAGAGACACACATACTGTGACAATATGTGAACTTCCATGCATCAAAGAGAAAGGAAAATAACATCAAATGGAGAATTTGAATTACATTTTACTCAAAGCTGTAATAATTTTCGCACATCATACGTCTCAATAAATTTGCAATATATTTCAATATAACAACATTTACAGATGTGCACATTAACATTTTTATGAGTATGATTGTATTGAAGCTTGAGTAGCTGAAATAGGTTTCTGTATGGTCATAAAAATCGTACATGTGGGAGTAATGAACACCAGAGCAGAAATTTGACTGACTGTCTTATAGCCTAGAGGATCAATGTAGAGCTGAACAATATGCAAAATAAATGAGATGAGTCATGATTTTAGTGGGAGAAGTAATTTTTGAATTATAAAATATAGAATAAAAAATGAGGAGATTTTTGCTGAGGTCTGTACCAACAAGTCTGTTCCTGCCTGCCTGTTACATCTGTAGAATATGAATTGTAAGCTGGAACATCTCTGTGCACCCCAATGCTTCATTAATAATGATGTGATGTGACACATTTTACCTTCATTAAAAAAAAAAAATGCAGCCCCTCCAATCTGGGTATTGCACTTGGCCATGTTGTGATTTCGATAATATTTTGATTAATTTTTCAACCCTTGATCAATAAATAGTTTTTTTAGGCCTCACCAGTGGCACTATGAAATTAATCTGCAGATTTGCAAAACCTTTGGTTCTAGTGGCTTCTTTCTATTTTCTCTGTTGGGTACGAGAACACCATCGCTAAGTCAGCAAGCTTATTAGCTTGTTAGCTTAATCACTAATGGATCAGTAAGGTCAGTTTATTCAAAAGACAAATTTCTACAAATGTCATCAAACCATTGCTCTTGTGTGGACCAGTTTATACTGGTTAATACATACGACAGGTAAAAATGAATGGTGCGACAGAGCTGAAAAGATACAGAAGTGTCCTCCATTTTGAACTTTCCTTTCCCTCAAAGGTGTAGCACTGTCAAGACACCTTAATCAATGGCGCAAATTTGTTCAAAGTTAAACGGCACCCCAACGAAAAAATCCACAAGTTTGCAGCAATATTTAGCCGTTTTAAATACTGGTATAATCAGGTATTTATGACACTTGACTGAGTAATTGCAGTTAGTGTGAAGTCACAAGAGATACAAGGTTAGCCTTAAATTTAAAGCATCATTTTAGGTCTTATTTTTCCAGTCACATGTCTATCGGTTATAATAACATTCTTCTCACACAATTATCCTCAGATCTGGGGATGCAGCTGTTCACAACAAACAGTTCAGTTCATTATTTTTTCATTCAACTTTGTTTTCTCCTGCAGATAAGTTTAACTAACCCGGGGGTTTGTTTAAAGCTCGTCATCTGACTGTTTGTGCTTCTCACCCCATTTTATTTCTCTCTAGCAAAATCACCATGTTCCTGATACTCAGCTGTTATCAGTTTCCAAACAATAAGACACAAGATGTAATGAAGTGAAAGTGTGATTAATGATTAAGACTGGTGCATTTTGCCTCTTTGATAACAACTGAGTGTTGTCTTCTAAGGCAACTCTAATGCATCTCTGTCCACCTGTGGAGGTGGTGTGGAGGATCAGATACTGCCACTGAGATTTAATTTTGCACTAATTAAAATCTGGTAACCCAGCATGCTCATCAATGAAAGTTGTAAACAGGGTTGGAGTTTATTATCAGTTGATTAGGATTCATGAGCCCTGTACTATATGTCTCTGATGTACACAGCAGTCTATTAAACACAAGGCACAAGGATGTCTGCAAGATGAGAGAAATGAAGAGATGCATCCCCTCAGACATTGAAGGGCCTAAAGCTGACATAAGTAAAAAATTGATAACTACATAAATAGCACATAAAAATGTACACAAAGCACGGGGGGATTAAAGTATATGAACTGCTGGCTTCCTGTGGCTCAGTTTCAACCACGCATTTGTCAAATTCAAACTGCTTTATTGGCACAACCATATTTAGATGCAGTACTGTCACTCATCTGTCGCTTCCTCCTCATCTATTCCCCCCCCCCTTCACTTTCTTGCGAGCATCCAAACAGGAAGGGAAGGTTGATATTCAAGAGTTGTACAGCATTGAAAAAAATTACCATCTACACGCCCTCAAGATGAAAACAATTTTCTCTGTTGCCTCATAAAGCTGCCACCTTTAGGATTTGGTATTTAATGACTTTTTTGATGAAGTCCCTTGATGATAGTGTTTTGCAGTTGACTCTATTTAAATTAATAGGAATTTTAAAAAACAAACAAAAACTAATTATTTTACTGCAATTTTATGTCGTGTGATGCTCTGAGCTGTCATTTCTGTCTTGAAACAGACTCACTGATTAGCTGATGGACAGTTGCTCACTACCAGCTGTGTCACATGTTGCTGATTTTGCACACTCCATCACATTTCCCTTCCTCATCTCCATCATCAGTCCGGGGAGAAACAGAAAATTGAATCCCAAATATTTCTTTCAAGCTGCTGACAAAACTCAAGACAAAAAAAATTGAAGCTCTACAAATATCTTGACACCATCATATATGTCTCATGAATCAAAGAGATGTACAATATGTTTGGCATCCTCTTCATCTTCAAGACTACTTTTTACGTGGAATCAAATCCATTTTTATATCACTCACATTTCCTGGTTTTATTAGAAGGAATAGTTCAAAGGTTATTATCTTTGGTGCTGAATATGAAGGTTCACCAGCAGCCGGTTCACTGAGCTGAGCACAAAGATTGGAAACCTTCTCATACAAATGTATTTTTTATCTCTACACTACAGATATACACTTGCTATTCAAAAATCTAATAGTCATCTAATAACTTTCTAAATGTTGGGTGCAGTGGTCATTTTCAATCAGCCTTTTGCCTCAAAACCTAAATCTGCATTACAGTACACTATCAAATAAGAAACTGCTTCTAGAGTGATATTTGTGACAGTGAAAGAAGAGCATGTAATATATCATACATGTAGCATATCCCCCCTAACAGGCATTAGACAGCCTCCAGATATCTAATAATAGGGCTGTATATTGCACTCATCTCCCGACTCAAATTTGATCCACTAAGTCCAGTAACACTTCAATTTGATTCAATTCTTGATGATTAAGTGCCTCTCTGAATTTATCCTGGGAACTAAAATTTTTTCTACATTCAACAAGTGAACAACATTGTTATATCCATCCATCCATTTTTTGTTGCTTATCTCGAATTGGGTCGTAGTGAAGGTTAAGCAAGGTAGTCCATACATCCCTCTCCCCAGAAACTTTTTCCCGCTCTTCCTGGGGGATCCCGAGGCGTTCCCAGGCTAAATGAGATATGCAATCTCTCCAGCCTTTTCTGAGTCTACCTTGGGTCTCTTAACAGATGGACGTGCCCAGAAAACCTTCACTGGAAGGCGCCCAGGAGGCATCTGGATCAGATGCCTGAACTACCTCTACTGGCTCATTTCATCTTGAAGGGGGAGCGGCTCTACTCTGAGCTCCTAACCCTTTCTATAAAGGTGAGCACAGTGTTACCGGCTCAGCTTTCCCCTTTAAGGGCAGGGGCCTTGTGGGTAACCTGTATTTGTGATGTCGTCATTCAGTGGTTATGGGAAGTAGATCTCCTTCGTGTGTGAGTGAGATGCTATTGCACCCACAGTAAAACCACATGCTACAGGTAGTCAGTAGTGTCTAGATAAACTACGATAGGATAGCGGCATAAAGATGCTACAAAGCAGGGAACTGTGTTGACTCTCAGGAAGGGAAAGTGTTTTTCCAAACACCACTTCAACAATGCCTCATCATTCCTCAGCAGAGAGGTCCAGACCGAAAGCTAGTTATCAACTAAGGTACGAGCCAGGTTAAACAAATCCAAATGCTCCCAACTACAGTTCAGAGCGTAACGGAGGGAAGTAGGTAGCACCAGCTACCTTACAGAGGCAACTCAATTCAGCCTCTTGTATTCACATTGTTTCCTTGAATGGAAAATTTTGTAAAGAGCACATTACAGACTAAATTGCAAACATATTTCCCAGTCATAAAACTTTGGACCTAGGATTTATTTTTCTTGGCAAATGCAAAACAACTAAACAAACGTGCAAAACAGTTGAGCAAGAACAACTAAATACATATTTGCACCTCAATGATCACTTTGAGCACAGACAGGACAGAAACTGAAGGATTGCTCACTAATTCATCTGCACCATTTGTGCTGATTTCAGCCTGATATCTGCAGACAGCTGTTAGCCAGCATTAGCTCCCGTCAGGGACGGCTTGAAATCCATGCATCGTTCACTTGACTTCCACAGGCGCATATCTTGTAGCCAGAAAACAAACACAGAGCTCTGATCAGTGTACAGTCTTTTCTCAGTCTCATAGATGTGATCTGTAGATCCACCATGAGATAGCCAGAGTCAGCCATCCTAAGCCACAACAGTCAGCACAGACAACATGTCAGTGTACTGTGACTGTTGTACAGCCAGCTACCATCAACATTACTTTTAACTTAAATAACCTTTTTGTGCATGTTGTACTGACTCAATGCAAAGACATTTTACACATTGTGCAGCCCTAACTGAACTACTAACAACAAATTACCACTGCCTACAAATTAAATTTAACGCAGACGTATGTTACTGAGAAAAGGCGCAAATGAAAAGATCGAGTAATTGGAAAATCCATTTTTCTATCCAGCTGGTTAAGAAGTTTCATCTTCTAAAAGCTTGTGAATTGATTTCCTGTTCTTGTTCAGTGGATCTCTACATTGGCTTTAGGCTAGAAGGGAAATCATACTACAAAAAAGCCTTGAATTAGCTTGATTATATTAGCGGGTTATTGAGCTGATTACATTGGGCTACTTTGCTTTGTTGAACCAATTGGTCTCAGATCAATTCCCAATGTCTGCTCCTTTTGAGGAAGAGAACTGATGAGCTGAGGACAGAAGGACAACAACAGAATCTAAATAGGTGAAGGTAAGAAGCAGAAGTAGAATAAAACAAAGAAATTATACCCCAGTATACTGTATATGCTGTACATGTGGCGTTTATAGGTGGGGATGTTGTGTTTATTGTCTTTTAGTTGTTGCTACCAAGGTTTATGCCTACATACCTAGTCCTTTTGCAGGAGGATTCTTGTGCATGTATATTAACGTGCCAATAACTACAGTACACATTAGGACAGGCACTATTCAACATACAGCAATATGTACAGTATGTCCTACACATGAGGCAGGTGGGAGCAGGACCAGGTGCCAGTCAAGAAGCAGAAAGCATCATCAGCAGATATCCATTGGGACAACAAGGTTTACCTGCACCCAATTAAGCTGTGAATCATTGACTCCGTCCTTTATATTTCAGACTGATGAGCTGTCATCGAGCCTAAGTGTTGGGTAATTGAGCCAGTGTGCGGCTTTCCATTCTCCTATCTAATTAGATGTATTCAGCTGGCATGACAGGTGTAAATCGGCTTCTGACTAGTTGGCCGGCATGAGAACCAGCAAAGCCCTGGGCCACAAATGTGACAACATCTACCGTAAGTTGCAAGTATCATTTCACAGTATGTTATGATCCTGGAAAAACATACTTTCTTTGCAAACTGATTCACCCAAATTACATACAAACATTCCCCAATTACCTCTAATGGTATCTAGCCATTGATATTTTGGTTTTATATGTCTGGGTTTTCAGAAACCTGTCTAAAATTTCTGCTGCCACAACAACACAAATGAGGTAAAAGGAATTTCATTAGGGTACACAGCAAAATTTCAACAGCAACATCTCTTTGAGCAACAGTGCCCTTAAGTTGTTACTATGGGTAATCCTCAGGCCTTGCTGTGAACAGTTTTTATAAGGGCCATTTCTTCAGATGAAAGTAGTTCAAGCAGAAATCAAACATTGTTATCACACAACCTCGGCAAGAAACAGCAGAACTATCTGCATGGCTCCATAACACTGAGGTAGGTAAGAAAATAGGTGTTTTGTAATATGGGTGAACTTTTAACTCATTACAGGATGTACTGTGCCACACTTTCTTTCAACATGCAATCACACTTAATAATTTAGCCAGTCATAAAAATAAGTTATTAAATCAGCTAACTGCACAAACCCATCATGTACATTACAGTGTAATATTAACATTGTGTTATAACATGTATATAATAGTCGGTGAAATAGAGCTGGACGATATTTCGTGTGCGCATGCGAAGGTTTTCATGTGCTCACGAGAAAGTAGGCTTATTTATGGGAGGACGATTAGGGTGAAACACCATGAAAGTGTGCACATACACATCAAATTAACCACATACACAAAGAAAAATTCACATACACACCAAAAACCTGCAGATACACACCCCACCATCTTAACACAGCAGGTTATAGGCTGCTTGTGTGTGTTAAAGTACTGACTTCTGGATACATATGCGCTCATTGCACTGGCACAGAGCGCTGTGCACATGTTTTCTGAGTGTGGGCGCGTATTTTTCAGTGCACCTGGAAGTTGCTTCAGTGTAACCATGGATGTATTATAAGACCAGTCATGAGATCTGTTGAACCAAGGAGCCTCTTCAAAATACTGATAGCCTCCTCCGAATGGCTGCCTGCCATTACTACTCTCCATGAAGTTTTTACTTTGTCCAAGGAGCTGATGGTCCACCGTGCCCATCGGAGTCTACAGGTTGGACAATTATGCCAAGCTCCTGAAAACCGTAGAGACAAAAGCGTCAAGTTCATGGAAATACAAATCACCGCATCCTGTCCTGATTTTAAAATTTAACTTTTTTTCTCGTCACCTTTATTTGATGCACTTCATTTCTCTGTCTGCTAATGAAAGCTACTATACTTCGCTCTATAATCTACAAAATGCAATGACTTGCTGACTGACAAAATACGACGGGCTTTTCGTTGAAATTCAAGACTCATATGGGAATACTTGTTTTGAAGAGGTGAAACCGGAAGTAGCTTTAAAATTACGGTCCTCACTTGCGTTTCAGGTGTCTTCCTGTTATACTGAAACTTCTGGGTGCACTGAAAAATATATGTCCACACTCAGAAAACACGTGCACAGCATTCGAGCTCACAAAAAATTTCACGTGAGCATGCGAAAGTTTATGGTGCGTACCCCCCCACCCCCCATGTCCCCTTAGGGGCTCCGTACACACTTCACTTGTCAGTTTATCTTGCAAAAATATTATACAAATTAGACTCATGTAAGCATCTGCAAGGCGTAAATAAATGATGGAAGCTGCAGATTCCACAGTTAGTGCCTGGATGTGATGCTAATTTCTGCATTTACACACATTAAAACTGAAGTTGTATATGAATGTGTTTACTTGGTGCATTGTTTACCTGGTTTACCCATATGTGTTTATGGTACAGTATCTGCAGGTTGTGACTGAGGAGCCTGCATGTGCTTGACTGTGTATTTAGGTTTTTTTTTTGTCTGTTCGGGTTCAATTTCCTGGATGACATTTCCAGCCAGATTGTGGTTTACATGCAGTGTTGAAAATTGCCTGTTTGACTCAGACCTACTTCAGCAGAGCAATGTAGTCTTCAGGGCTGATGTGCCCTCCCCTCAATAAAACAGACTATTCTAATCTGAGCCGCGCTTCCACAGATGTCTCCATATAACACAGGAAATTCTTACATCAAATGCTGTGAGTAGGTACATGGGAGAACATGGAGAGCGAGAGGCAGAGAGGAGGAAAACCAAAAAGCATGTGAATGCAAAGAGATGAAAGCAGTGAGAGGAAAGCTCAAGTTGCTTCAAAGAGACATATGAGCGATGTGAACATGTGGCCTTGTGTCATTCTTGCCATTACAAGCAGCTCAAGAAGAACACATATCCTCATGCAAGAGCTCATTATTCTTAAAATGGTCTTACATGAGAGTTAATCTTTTTGGTGTTCATCAGTATTCCTTCTTTTTGTGTAAACTGCATTTTTTTTTTTTTTTAACTTTCATTTGTGTTACTTTTTCAAAATAATTATGCAAGTTATGCAGTTTGAAAAGGGGCTATTGAGTGCCAAAAAAAAAAAGTTCTTCTTGGATAACTTTGAATAACTTTTTATTGCTTCTCACTATAATTTCCTCTTCAGGGTCTCATAACTCACCCTGCAACATGCTGTAAGATACAAATTGTTTTGTTTAATATACATTCAGAGTGTTTCACAGCCAAGCTGCATGAGTTATTTCTAAAGTGTAACAGTAATAAGATGCTGTAGGAAGAACAGCAACTTTTTAAATCACAGCAAATTTAGATGAGTGGATCTTTGATGGGAAGTGTTTTGTTCTTGTTGTCCTCACACCACCGTCAGGACCACGGAGAGTTACAGTTGTAGGTGTAGTAGACAAGACGCCATCGATTGTAAAGACAGCATAAAACAAGACAGTGTATTATATAATATCTGTAATATAGTTTTAACAGAGAGCTAGACAAGTCTTCATGGCCAAATGATTTGCCTTTATGCTGCTAATGGTGAGCTGCTAGCCCCTATATCTCCTTCTTCTGGTACTTTCCTTAGTTTTCAATTTTACAGTATCATGTGTTTCTGATTTTTTTATTAAATGATGCATTTGTTGATTACTATGCAAAAAATAATGACATTTGATGATTTTAATCATAAGCTAGTGAGTAATTCCTGCCTGGTTTGACTGGAGGTCAGACAGAAGTGGTGCATTCATTATTATTGTTACATTGGTACATTTATTATTATTATTATTATTACTACAAAAGCCTTGGTTGTAACCAATTTCAGGCTTCACACAGACCACCTTCCTCAGAGGGAGCGACTGTAATTAACCTAAACATCTCCCCTTAAACTCTCAGTGGAATTGTGTTCATTTCAAGTGTGCCTCCACAGTAACGGTGGCAGCACTCGGCTCTGAAGGCAACAAAAGGTACACAATGAGTTTTGCAAGTCAACAGTATTAGTATTTTGTTGTGCCACCTTTAAATGTTAACTAAATAAAGCCTAGTCTGTGGCAACACTCTCCTACCCTAACATATCAGTCTCCTCTGACTGCAATGTACTATATATATTAGGCCTCCTTTTGATCATGACAGCAGTCAGTGCTCTGCTCTCTCTTTTGCGATACATGTCAGCACAACTCTAATGAAAGCTAAGCCTCACCTCCACTTTAGCATCCATCTGCAGGCTCTGAGGCTTCGTTCCTACTAGAAGAAGTTATTATGGCGACTCCCCACCCCTTGCTCTTGCTGTGCTGAGTTACGTGTATGCTTGTGGGCAGTCACAAGATCAGAGTGTAGACATAAAACAACAACACTAAACATTCACATAATAATCTATTTTACATGAGTTTACATGACTAAATTAAACATAACACTACTTTAAACACTAGAAGATCTGCATCGAGGGTTCAGCCCAAAATGACAGTCTTGAGAGAGTGTGAACGACCTTTGCAATCGCCTTTTATCTCAGATATCAAAATATATATACAGGTGTATTTATCATAACTTGTGCAGGTTTCAGATTAATGATACAGAAATTAGTTATTCTGAGATGCTGGAACTCATTGTTTGGTCTCCAGGACTTGCTGGGGGTCTAATTTAGCAAAGCACCGGTCATAAAAATCCTTCTACTGATAGAGATAAATGACGGTATTTTAACCAGAGGAAGATGCTAATCCCCCATTTTACTCCATTAGCCCGAGTCAAAGCTCTCATACATCTTCTTGACAGCATTTTACTATATTGAGAAATAAATACTTTCGGTAGTTTTGGCAGGACAACAAAGAATATGTGGACTTTATTTTGATGACTGGAACAGATCTCTAATCATAAAATACATTTTTCATACTGATAATGACAGTAATATTAATTTTAATAATAGATGATGATCATTTTTGCTGGTTTTGCAGCAGCACAGCACAAAAACTCATTCAATGCATTCACAGGAACATTGGGACTCATCTCTTTGGAAACATCGCCTCTAAATGCTGATCATACAATACTTTGTTTTTATGTGAAATTGCTTCCCTCTTGGGGAATATATTTAATCTTAAAGGTGGATGTCACTGCGACACATCCTTCTGCACCTTAATCGGATTTTTCATGTGTGGAGTATTACGTGCATGTGAAATGTGAATGTGTCTGTTAGGATTCCTGCAAAGCCTCATCTTAAATGAAATGTGCGTGTAGTCACAGCGTGTATGTCCTGGTTTTAAATTAGTTCACTTTCATCTCAGTCACATCAGCAGTTTGAAAACCTTAATGTAAAACCTGGAAATATGTTTCTGCACAGACATGCAGCTGAGTTCATCTAATCGACAAAAATGAGGGCTCTATTATTGCATCAAGCTTACTTAGACTCAGGTAACATGGGCTTAGCTCCATCATCTCTCCTTCAGCTGGGCAAAACAGACTCTCTACTCATGTTCGATACCATAATGAGGTCCTGAAGCATCTCATTAATTATCACATTTAACGGTCAAAACTGAAAGCAGCTGTACCTGCCAGTCAATAGAAAACATTGATACTTTGATTCTGACCCGTCTGAGAAAAGTACCTTGAGCAGTGAGGGGTTTCTCATTTGTAAACAACCTTCTTAGAGCTTTTAATGGGGCTTGAACTGAGAGGTGCACAGGGGCAGGCTTATTGTGTTAAACATCAAATCAATACAACTTGCTCCAACAGGAGACGCTTGACCAAATGTCAGAACTATAACCATTAAGATATAAACAATCAGTCACAATCATTGCTTACACATCGCTACAAATCTCAATGGTTGTAAAAGCAGCCACTGGTGGTTTGTTTTGGCCACAGTGGCTGCACAGACATTCATGTCCCCCTGTGGATGAAGCTGGCTGAGCTTGGTGCTATAGAGGAAAAGTCTGAGCATCACTATCATGAGGTAAGCATGACATTTTGGTACAGACAAACATTTATTTTTCCAAAATAATGAATTGTATAAATTGTATTTAGTGCTAAAATGTAAACATGCTATATACAATAATGATGACCATGGTAACCATGGTAGTTATGGTAATTTGCTGTATAGCCTCCCTGAGTTTCCAGCTTGGCTGTAGACTCTTGTTTCAGTGTCAGTGATTTAAAGTATAAAACTCTTATATAAATGTTTTGTTTTTTTAACGTAATTTCTAAATCTTCTTATCATTTAGTTTTAAATGTTAATTGATGCCTCTATAAACCACTTTGAATGACCTTGTTTTTATTGTCTTTTAAATGCAATTCTAATGTCTTCTTAATGTCTTATTGTTAATGTATGTCCATGCCTCTGTAAAGCACTTTTAAATGCCTTGTGTCTAAATGGTGCTTATTAAATAAACTGTAAAACAGTGAGCACATGTTGAAGCTGTAAAAGCAATTTACATCTACAAATACAATACCTGACGTTCAGTACTATAGTATACCAGTCATACTGTTTAAAACCTTTGAGAACATATTCCTACAAAACCATTTTTCTATGTAAATAAAAAAAGGGTTTGGATTGTGTTCAGTATCAGTTTTCAATAGGCTACTGCTCTGAACACAGTCCAATCAGTACTAAAAAGTTTTATGAAATATAAATTAACAAAGCACACCTAATTATTAACTGATTGAAAATGTATTAAACTATATAAGATCCAAGAGAAGAATATACAAAACATTTTTAGTTAAAGTTTAAATTTGAATAGGGCACCAGATGCGCTCGGGCTGACTTCCTTTAAATGTATTTAAGTTAATATAATATTTTCATTTAATACTGATTTGCTTAAGGTCAGTTTAGGACTCGCTCTCCGTGCCACTGGCTGATGACGTTCACTGTGGTGCTTGAATCTCTAGTTTTCGGAGAAACATTTTTTTTTTTAAGAACAACAGCTTGCCTCGGGTACAGAATGGGTGAGCGGAGGACAAAACAGTGAACCTGATTATCAGGACACCTGGAGGAAACCTTATCAAAAGCTTCACAGTCAGATGTCCCAGAAGAACATTATATCCTTTCACCCAACTTGCTCCAAGTTATGAAAAGGAGGGAAAAAAAGAGTAATGACTGACAGTTCTTGTGTTCTGTGGAGGGTGGGAGGATTAAAGAGTGCGATGAAGACACGAGAAGATGAGAAGAGAATGAGAGAGACTATCTGAACGAGCCCTTGCAGTGGGGCAGATTACTTGGGTCTATGGTGTTCACACAGATTTCATGAAGCTAATATCAAAGCAACAGCTGGAGGAAAAGGCCAGGCAGAGACACGAGGACAGCTGCAGAAAGGGAATGAGAAATGCAATCTCCGTAGTGGAGGAGGAGCGCGCCAACAACTGTGTGTGCACGTGTGTGTTTCTATGTATATATTCATACACAGCGCAACACCCACGTGCTCTCCGCCTCTTTAACTTAAAAGGACATTTTCTTGTGAAAGTCAGATGGACAACTCTTCTGGGCTAATATTTTATACAGCACCAAACTAAAACCTTGAGATGAATTCAGAAGCTCTCTGATTGAGAACATCTTAAAAAATGCAAACCCCATCAAAGAGCTCCACTCTGAATCCATATGAAGATGCAGCCGGCTCTCTCTGACACTTTTTTCCCCTCTTTCTGAACCGCTACTTTCTTCTCGGGCCTTGATGTAAACCCTTTGGGTTTTGGTTATTAAAAGCTCTTCCCATTCTTAGAAAAAAAAAAAAAAAAAGTTCTTTGCTTTAACCATTTCCTCAAACATTTTTCTCTGACAAAGGATGTATGTTTTTGTTTAACTTTATACTCTTATCTGCTTATTGTTCTCATTACTGTACCAAATAAGTTAACATTATGTAATAGGTTATCTATGAGTCAATTATTTGGTCGTTCTGCGGCGTATCTCAGCAGTGGATCTTAAGACAGTTTAATACTGAGAAAGAATTAATTTCCTGTGGAAGATAAATCTGCTCTAAACCCATACAGAGTTCAAACAAAAACATGCATACGGATAATACAGCAGTGGAATTACATACCATATATCAGAGAGCAATAGAAGTAGAAATTCACATTGTGTTATTAATTTGGCAGAGGACACTGTCTTAAGATTGACTTGAATCCAAAAAGATCCAAAAAGAAAAAACTGTAATGTAAGAGCAGTGTGGAGCTGCTTCAATGACAATAAAGAGTGACTGAGTGTTTGAGTTGAAATTTGAGCTTCAGAAATCCTCATTATGGCTAAAATTATTATTATTCTGAATGCGTGCGTCAGCAATTTATCCTTTAGTCCATTCATATAAATCAGCAGAGTCATTGTGAACAATCCACCGGTGTAATAGTAACATGATTTTAGGTGCAATACTGAGACATTTTACACTGCACCATAGTGACCACAGACAAAATAAGGTACTGCATCCTGACTGCTGACTGCTAAATTAATAATCCTTTTTTGCAGTCAAAAGTAAAGTTGCCTTGTTTGAGTGACAGTGGAGAGACCCACTAAATGAACAAGGTAAACAAATTCTGTGCTTTGGTGAAGCCTGTTTTGTCAACAGCCGTTTTGAAGAATGAGAACCACATCTAAACTAACTGCAGTTACATTTTGCACAAACATTTTTATGCTTTTTTAATGTACTGCACCTGACCAGCTAATTGGCTGAGCAGCAATGCACTTGTCCTAGTGGATTTTCCTTATGTTGCTCATTGAACGAGTCTGTGGATAGTGTGGTGTATAACAGGCTGCTGTCTGGCTGTTAGTGCGACCGCCTGCCTGTCACAGAATCGTAATATAACTGTATTATGCAAATACAGACTGAAGTCAAAACATCTGAATTAACGCCTTTTGGGTGTGACTTTCATGGGTGTTTTCTTCTTAAAAAGGAGGGCAGAGTACATGTGATGTACAGAGCAGTAAGGTGAATATATTTAAATTTAAATTATACAGTATGGACCTTTAGAACTGCTGCAGCACAACTGTAATGCTCAGATAGATTAAATCAGTGCAGAGGCCAGCTGGCAGCATACAAATTTGCACAAACCTTCACTGACGGACTAATTCAAGATTCAATCTTAACAAAAAAATTAATAAAAACCTCAATTTAATCTGTGGAAAAGAAAAAAAAAGAGTTTGAATCTAACTTCAGTCATGAACACTCACTGTGTATATGCAGTAGACTGAAAATTCACCAGGGACTAGAATAGAAAGTCACATTAAAGATACAGATTTTTAAGTGAGGAGCAGAAATCAGATACAGCATCTGTATATTAATTAACAGGGAAACAGAACGGAGAAAGTGAAGCTAGGTTTTTTTTTTGTTTTATTATATGGAGTTGGTGCATGACTGATGTAACCTGCTTGAACTAATATGATGCTCCCTCAGTTATGCCACTGCCAGAATTACATGAATTGATGCAACTTAAAGCAATACACTCTGTTTTTGATTTGCTCATGCATAACAGCTAATGCTGTGTAGTGTATGCCTCTGCAACGTCACAGCGAGTTAAATTCAATATTACTAAATTTTCTTTTGCTGTGTTCTCCGTACTTGAGAACTTCTCAGTTCTCTTATCATTCATTAACAAGCGAATATTTTGATAATCACTGAAGTCATTTTTTACGGTTTTTTTTTTGTTTGTTTTTTTGTTTTTTAAGTAGACTGACCATTTCCTTTTTCCAGCTTTTCCAGTGAGAGAATTTCCTTCTTTTCCCTGTTTTATATTTGATGTAAATTATTATCTTTGGGTTTTGGACAAAACGAGAGAAATATTCTGGGAACATGTCATCTGCACTTTCCACTATTTTCTGACATTTCACAGACTTTTGGACCCTACTGTATGTGCAGAAAAGGCCAACTTACAGTCGGAAAATAAACTTGTCTGTGAATCAACTATGCAGTCTTCCAGATGCAAAAATTGCCAAACAACTTGTTGCAGTATGTTGCAGTCAGATCATGCAATACACCAAACGTTCCCAGTTTCCCATCTCTTAATTCCCTGTGTCACTATGTGTGATATCAAACACCATAGGAATGGAGAATTGTATCTTGCTTTTTGTGTCTGCAACCAACAGCTGTCAATATTCATAGGAAAATTCTGGGGGTAAAAAAAGCTGTTTTAAGTAACAGAGAAACACACTAGGACTCTGTGGTAATCTCACTTCATGTGTCCTGTTCTGTGAAGAATGACATTTGTTTTTCTTGGTTTCTGTCAGCAACTGTGAAGCTAACATTTCAGAGGCAACGAGTTCTGTTCACAGCTTGGACATGCAGACGAGGTCACGCTCATGGCTTTTTTATGAGCAAATACAGTAGAAACGTGATTTATTATTTATTTAGCCTGATGGAAGTGGAATGTATACATGGTCTGTATCATATTGCATGCTTTCCTTCCAGTGCCTCAGACTGACATTTACTCACTGTCCAAATACTTATGGACTTGACTGTAATAAAATACCATACTGTACATTTGACCACACACACACACACACGTGCGCGCACACGTGCACGCACATACACACACACACTTGCTTTCACATTGGTTGGAGGATGTTTAGAGGTGAGTAAGCTTGGTTCCACGAAGCTGCCAGGCTCTATCTCTGTTAGTGTCAGCTCTCTGGGTTAAAAGTCTTTATTATGAGAGCTGGCCACTACAGCAGCACAAAAAAATATAAAACATAATAGGTCTGAGGAGACAAGGTGGGAAGGAGATGTCAGAGGGAGGAGAAAGAAATATGTGGCGAAAGAGAAGAAGGGAAACGTGCTGATTGGAGAGTGTGGGGAAGCGGCGAAACACTATCCATCTACTAGGGCTACTAGTAATGATTATTTTCACTATCAATTTATCTCTTGGTTGTTATCTTTTGATTAGAGGGGTTAGCATTCCATTAAGTTGGGTGACGCACAAGAGACAAATTAAAAAAAATTAATGGACAAAATTGAAGCAGCAGAGGCCAAGATATCCTGACCTTTAATCTGTAGTGTGGGTCTCAAAAAAAAAAACAAAAAACAAAAAAAACACTGGAGCCTTCATTTCCCATAATGCAATCAGCTGAACCACCGAAGACATTATACAACCATTTTCACAGGCTCTGCCCATGATATCTATCTATCTATCTATCTATCTATCTATCTATCATTAAGCCTGACACGGAGGACAGCGTCACTGGTGTCACTGACTGTTGTCTACAATCACACATCATGTATCACTACAGACATTGTCGGGACAGGCCACATGCGATCAGTATTTCCTTTCCTCTTCCTCACATATCCACACTGACAGACACTTGTCTCCTCCAGACTTTCCTTTATTCCTTCCTTTTATGCTGCTTCTTGGTGTTTTATTAAAACTTGTATTAATACTATATTAATTTTTTTATAATAAGCACATTAGCACATGAGAACATAACACTATATTTCAAAGGGAGGAGGATGCCACTGTCTCTACTTATTGCCATTAACACAGTTAACACTGTAGTACAGATAATACTTGGCAAAGCAGCAACTTCTTGCCATCTTATATTGTAATACATCACTTCATTTTTCCTATGACACCCATAAATTGCAGCGCAGCTGGCTCTGAATCAAAGATAAGAGTGTTTAATCTTGAAGCACTGACTTTTACAAAGTACTGTAAGTAGACATGTTTGTATTTTTCATTATATATGCAGTACACCAACTATAGTGTAACCCACAGCTGTCAGCTCTGATACATACATATTATTGTGGGGAAATAACACATAACCAACACGCCCTGCTGGTCGTGCCTGAATTCTGCCAACAGGGATCCCAGTATCGTTAAGCCGCAGGACACATGCAGTGTCAGACCACAGTCGCAAACACCTGTCGCCTCAGTCGCATTATGTAGCTGTAGACGTTGTACGTGTTGCTCAGGGAAACTACACATGAAGCAAAGTCTACAGGAATGACCAAAGGCAAAGATTAGAGGGAGGCGAAGCATTAAAAATAGGGCACGTGTTCAGACGTTCTACCCTGGAACAGATGAGTGAACATTACTCACTTGCTGTCAGCATTACCACGACATGCAGTATGTTTGTTTTGTAGCACCATCGCAGAATTCATTTGAAAATAGTCTTTCCAGCATTAGAGAGGAGGTGAATTCACATTTAGACTCACGTTTAGGTCTGGGTAATAGACCTAAATACTTTTTGATACTGACAAAACTGTGTCTTAACACAGTTTTCCTGATTTAAAATGTAAAAATTTACAATTTTTTATTCATGCAAAGATGTTGTCCTGCTGCTTGTGTTTAGCCAACATTTAGCATTTAAGAACGTTTTGTAGAAAAACATGTTTGTATTTCTCAAAAGTATTCAGTGCCAAAACTCAGCTTCAATTAGCAGCAGTACCGAAGAATATGAAGTTAAAGTGCTGTTTGGTTTCTAAGCACAGCTTTTCAGTCGTCTCTCACTCTCCTCTAGAGATTTGCTTTTTTAAACAAATGGCTAATCTCTGCAGAAATGTGCAAATGGCACAAAGAGAGACAGAGCAGATTGTGATAGTGGTGCAGTGTGGATGTTGTGCGGAATTTTAATAGGCACCACACAATTCTGCACACATACACACACACTCACATTTCGTGGAACAAAATCTCTCTGTGCTCGCCTGAATTGAATTCATTTTCCCACATCAGCCAGAAGGAATATGTTATCTCCAGCAAACCAAAACCAATCTGGAATAGAATAAAAGATGTACCTGCCCGATTGACAGACACTAAAACCTCTGATCCATTGTTATCCGCTTCATTTCTTTCTTCAGACACCATGATAACCGATTCAGTAGCAGGAACACTGTCAGTCTCAAAGATCATCATTTCCATTTGCAAATAAGCAGAGCAGACGGGAAGACAGCATACTTAACGAGCACTGAGATATTATGCCCCACAGCCGATCAATAAAGAACTTGTGGATGTGACTCATCATTGTTTACACTCCTCACCCCTCAGGCAAAGTGCTGAGGCAAAGCTCTACCCACGTCCGCTTCAGAACAGACAAGGAGAGATGTGATGGCCCCACTCAGACACAAGTGGCCTGCTGGCAGCAAGTCTATCTCGTCTCATTGATCTGCTCAGCCTGGACCTAAGAAATATGACCAAGGGCTGATTCCCTAATGGGACCGCGAATGCAAGCAGTAGTACCACAGCCTGTCTGCTTGATGTATGCCACGCAGATGGACAGGCCACTCGTCTTCTCATTGTCAGCTAATCGCCTCTACACCATGCTTCGTGTCTCAGTCAGGCCATGGCTAATAGCCGGCCGGCCATGTCTTCCACTCTAACACCCAACCCCCACTCTGCTTCAGTTCAATGTCATGCATGCACACTGTACATCACCCCCTCACCCCTCTCTACTATGTCCCACTCCAGCCACCTTCCCACAGGGGACATAGCAAGTGCTGTGGTTATGGATAAGTGTCACAGTTACAAGGATGCAGATACATTTATCACTCACCCACCCACCCCCCACCCCATCCCCAGTCCCCAAGGCAGCAACATCTTTGGTCTGCAGAGCCACAATTTGTATTCAGGCACACATGCTCACAACTATAGATTACCTGCATTTGGACAGGCTTTTAGAATTCATTGACTTTAATAGTCAAGGTAATATTTGACTTAGTTGAAGTAATATATAAAAAGCAATCAGAGAGAAAAGCCCTGTTCAGCCCGTCCACTGATGATATCTTTCCACAATATTGAAAAGGTGGCGATAAGATCAGCCAAATCAATCATTTAGAAGGGTAATATTTTCTTTTCCCCAGTACACAAATGCAACATCCCTTAATCTTGGGATCAAATCACAGAAACTATATTAAAGTTGAGTTATTAAAGTAAACCTATATAATAAAATGGGCTTAAGTAATTGGAAAACAGTGAACCAGCTCCAATCTCTTTTTCTTGTTCTTCACTACAGTTTTAATCATTATTAAGCCTGGGTATCGAACCTCAATACTTTTGCTACCAACTGAAATTAATCTGTAGCATAGCAGTGATGAAAACCTTCAAGCACCAGTGAATTTCCAGTCAGATTTATCATTCATCAATCATATTTATCCACCAGTTGCCAGTTTTAAACTATTAAAATCAGGGCCAAGTTATATTAGTTTATATCTTTTTAACTAAGGTATCAGAAAAGAAGCATTTTGTTTTTATAAAAGCATCAATATTAAACATTTTTAAATGATACCCAACCGTAATCAGGAATTTTTTTTTTCTCTGCTCACTGATTTCAACAAGTACTTTCCAAGATAACTTGTGATCCATCATTAGCATTTGTAAGTTTGTGTAACTCTGCAAACAATGATCATCTGAATATTTTCAAAAACCACAAGAAGTAAAATTATCCAGTAATTCACATAACAATATCTATCATTTTTGTTTCGCAAAAGTGTTTCCTATCTTGTTAATCATCTTGTGATTTCTATTAGGGTGTTCTGACCCCAGATTGGGAATCACTGACCCGTGCACATCCGACAACAGAACTTTTTGGATCTAAGGAATTAATATTATTCCACTGCAGCTCTCACGGTAAGAAAATGCCTCTGATGTAAACGTAAATGAAATATAATCTCAGACAGAAAGTCCATCTAGAATTAGATGACCCAGCAGAGAATCCAGGGTCAGTCTCTATGTATCTCCAGCACCCATTTTAATTAAACATGACAGCATGACATTAAAGGACCAGTCTGTAGGATTCAGTGGCATCTAGTGGTGAGGATGCAGACTACAAACAGCCCTGCTCCTCACCCCTCCCTTTCCCATGGTATAGCAGAACCTACAGTGGCCTTCAGGTATGGTGAAAATGCAAAAGGACCCTCCTTACAGCCTGTTTGGTTTGTCTGTTCGGCGTTTCTGTAAAAACATGGTGGTGCAACGTGGCAGGTTCCACTCTCTTTTAAGACCATCTGACTCTGCCAATAACACGTATTCATCTCATCCCAAGATTTTCAAAACAAGAAAGCTTCACATAACTCATGTCCCTCCAGAAGTTTGAATCTGGACTTCATGTGAAAACAATGGACATCTGCTGCACTGACACTTGCAACATTAGCTGCAGACCAGTTGTAATGATTAAATGAGCCTTACCGTGGGACTCTGGGAGTTTTCTTGCAAGTAGCTGGTCAGAATCCATCTTCACTGACTCAGAAAGCATCACCTACAAACACAAGCAAACAAATGTTTAATTCACATGAGCAAGTTCCTTTTGTTGTAATGGCATTAAAAAGTAACCTAACTGACAACTCAACTAAATGTATACTTCTTTTACCCAGCTCAGTAATAGATAGATGAAATGAACAACTAGTTACGTTAAACAACATAAATTTGTAAAAGTAGCAGTCTTTACATAGTTTGTCACTTCCAAACAACTAATATGAAAACAATAATTCAAATGATCTTTTTATTATCTGAAACCTCTGTACTTAGTGGTTAGGGAAAGAACGTGGCCATGGGTAAATGAAACCTAACTTCATTGTTGGTAAAAGAACAGATGCAAACAATCATACAACCTGATCTCACTCATACAAGGCGTTGTAACAATATCATGCTACTTCCTCCTCTTGAGGTTGTGTGGTTGCAAACATCAAGTGTCAGAATTACAAATGCACAAGTCAGTATCATTTTTAACATCTTAACAAAAACACTTGTCCCCTTCTTTTTCCCCATGAGTAGCTTTGAGGTTGATAAAATCACCTTAGTCCAGTGTAATGCTGCGCTCATGATACGTCGGAAAGTCCAAAATTACAAGCTCTGACTCAGAAAAAATAATTTTTATGGTTTTTTTAAAGAGTTGACTAAAATTTTATTCCTTTTCTTCAATAAATACTCAAAAAAACATAATATTGGTGGGTGTCTCTGACAAAGTTCAGGATGTGCTACAGTGCCTGTGACTGTGGCCTGGTCTAACTAACCCCCCCTTATCTTCATAGAGGAGTGGGAGCTAAAGTGATGCCAACACTGACTGACCAAAGTGCTGCTATGGCCAATGTGACAGAATACAAGTTAGAATGACAAGCAAACAAGTGAAGTGGGTTTAACAGCCACACACGTTTCTCCAGGCCATGGAAGCAGGCTATTTTCCTCCATGAATGTATGAAAGAGGTAATGGGAGAGATGTACTCGCAGCAGCAGCCACTGTAGCTGACCTTGGTACTCCTCACGAATCAGCCAAGCACTCAGCCCAAGCCCAGGCAGGGGGGAAAATAAATAAATAAATAAAAAAAAAATCACTGTGAATAATTTCTTAATGCTTTCACAGAGGAACAAAGAGGGAGGGTGAAAGAAAGGGGTCAGGGGGAGGGAAGGGGAGAGGAAAAAGCTAGACAAGGAGGCGGACAGAGAGATGGCAAAAAGTTGAAATGGATGATAGTGAGACAGAGAGCAAATAAGCACTGGACACAAAGAGAACGAGGAGAGGTAGAGGAGCGTGATGATACATAAAGACAGAGTAAAAAGGAGGAATGGAGGAAAGAAGAACTGAACATGAAAGGGGAGGGGATGGGCTGGTGGGGGATGACGTCGAGAGAGCTGTGTCCAGTGTCCTGGGATCCTGCTGCAGTCTACATTATTCATCGCAGCACTAGATTCATCCAGGGTGACTTACCTCGGTCATCATTTACATGCTATATCACCTATGAATTATTAAAATAATGAGTAGTGCGTCTGATGATCCATAAAGGATGGGGGTGAGCTCCCTACAGGGAAACATTGACTTAGAGGTCAGTCACAAGATGCTACGGCTAAACATACTGCAGTGATTCATGGTTGTAAAATTTAAAGACCAGAGGTGAAGTGTTTCTTACATAATTTATTCATTCAGTCCGATGTTTCATAAAATGTGAAACCCGCCTCCAGGATAAAATAAAAATAGCACTTACTGGAAGGAGCCCAGCTTCTGGGGCTGCTACCAGGAAAACATCAAAGCCCACAGCACCTGTATGAATATGGAGTCCACCGCAGGGGTGGGCAAATCAATACCCATTGTATTGATACTAGTAATGATAGGACAGATACAAAAAATCTCTTCTGTTTATTTCAACAAAGAGTGAAAAATGCCCTGTCAATAGAAATTTTTCATCTTCTGACGACTGTGATGTTAGATCAAACACTCAGTCAAATAGTTGAACACACAAGAGGCATCATTCGATAATTAAACGTGTCTGTTTTTGTGATTCTGGTCCCAACCAAAATCTTCTATCACCTATCCCTATCCGTGGCTCATTGCACATAAAGAGGTGGAAAATATGGCTTAAAATATCTTGATATTTAAGCCTTGATCTTTCTAAAATCTGGATTGATGAGATCTGGAGCACATGGATATTGAGAGAACTTCTTTAATAAGGTGCAGTAATTAAGCTCTTAAGCTCCAGAACCTTTCAAATTCTTCCAGATCCTTCCTCAGTTGTCCCCTCTGTTGAGCTGCCAGTCTGAGCTGCAAGTTGGCTGATGGAAAGATTCCTTTGTCCTTGATCTCACGTCAGGACAAAAAATGAACTAACCAGGCTGTACATTCTCTGACTGACAGACAAACGCACAGATTTAACTGATAAAAGAGAAAAATGCCACAGCAGCAGTGGACCAAGACTGACCATGAAACACAATGTCTGTGGTTCAGATCTTTGTTGCATCACTCTCACACTGTCATCTCTACGGGTGATAAAGCCATAAAATACAAAATGCAAGCAAACGAAATTTCCCAGTATTATGAAACTAGGATCATATCTGTTATTTATAATTTAGCATTTATCCGTTTCTGATAAAATGAAAAAGAAGATGAAACTGAGATAATGAACTCTGCTGTACCAGTGAAGTTCTTACCTAAACACAGATACTGTGCCACTAAAGAGTTTGCGATCCACATCGCTAGTCCAGAGCAGCTTCCTTTCATCTGTGGGTAACAGTAAATAAATCATTAAATATGAATTAAAATCACTGCCGTTTCAACGACAATGTCTAGTAGCCTAAATATGGCTTCTCTAACTATACTGTAAACATTCACAATAATAATAGTGTGTGGTATG
Source organism: Seriola lalandi dorsalis (assembly GCF_002814215.2). Classification (NCBI taxonomy): domain Eukaryota; kingdom Metazoa; phylum Chordata; class Actinopteri; order Carangiformes; family Carangidae; genus Seriola; species Seriola lalandi. The sequence continues at coordinate 270,461 of NW_019524870.1, forward strand.
GTACAGTGCAGCTAGTGGCATTAAGCAGGAGTAACCTCATCAAAGATCCATCATCTTACAAGAAAAGATTGTTGAACTCCTCACCATCAAGCATTAAAAAGTTATTTTATGTATTTATATATTGTTTTCCTTTTTTTCTGAAGCACACACTTATGGTTTCAGAGGTGTCAATGTGTTTTCCAACTGTCTTACTGAACCAAAAAACCAAAGAGCACTGGCAAAGAGTCCTCCAGGATCATCCCATCACCCTGAAATCTAGTCCACATAAGGTAATGTTAGCATTTACTACTGCCCTGCAGTGACCATGTACGGGCTATATATAGTACATTTCATTAAGATATGCTTATACAGTAGCTCGTTATTATGAACTAGATCCAGGTGTGAAACATTAAAGGCGGCTCTAAAGCCTGGAGGTCTAGCAGAGTAGAGTTATAGTCTAATCTCATTTTATGAACTATAATATTCTGGTCACAGATTCCATCTCTTCTTCTCTTTCAGATTTCCCTCTCGAGCACAGACCTCTTGCCGCGCATAATAACTGTGGCTGCTTTGAAAAATACATTGTTGTGTAAGACGTTTCAAAATAGAAATACATTAGTGTTAACAAATGTTAGATATAAATAGTCATTTAAACAAATGCAAAACAACTTGTCCACTAACTGCACAGAAGATGTATGGTGGAGTTAAATAGGATTTTTTTTCAGTAGTAAAGAATGAGTCATGATAATCAAATGAAAAAGTGTGGTTTGGTTTCTTCATATCATTACAACTTTGTTTAAATATCAAAATTAACAATTCAACGGCTGTATTTAAATCTTAAATCAATTACAATACATTTCATTACATTTTAGTGAAACTAAACATTCTCTTGTACTTCGTTCTCATGTGGAGAAAATTAAGTATCAATTGTTACTGTCACTTTGTTTAAAATTCAGTTAACTACAATCAAATATAAACAGGCAAACTTTTATATAACAATTGTGTTGCTTACAATGTGCCAGCAGTTAGTCAACCAGACAGTTAAACACTTTTACTATACATGGTGTCAGCTAGCTTAAGTAGTTTGTTTGTTACCTGGACAGCCTCCATGTTTTCTCTTCGTCTGCCATTTTGGGAGGGAAAACCCTTCAAATCTCGGCAAAGGGGCAGCACAACCAAAATTGAATTCTTTCCCCTCGCAAAAACGTCATTTAGCAACATGGCCAGATTTTAAGGAGATGAGCTTCGTTGTGAAATGCGAAAATAAAAAGCAGAAATTGCAGTCACTGCACTCAATGGCAGCAGTGTCAACTCCGGACAAACCTGTACACACAATGCAGGAAATTAGTGGGCGGCGCAAACGCAGTTAAAATAGACCGCCAAAAAAAGAAGAAGAAAGAAAGAAAGAAATAGAACAGTAATATGAAAATCTGTAAATATTACTTACTTTATGCAATTATGTTGAATTAAGTTGGGGCACAGAATATTTCTCAATAGGCCTTTTTCACATGTTTTGTAAAAGTGACTCTGTTAGCAATGCAGCAGTGAATAAACTGACCTTACTGTACCTGACTTTTTTATTTCCTCCAAGGTTCCTTCAGCAATAGACAGTTTTTCTAGACCAGTGGTTACCAAGATAACTTCTCATGACCAAATAAAGGCAAAGATATATTGTTCCAAAATATAGGACATAAAACAAAAAGTTTCTTTTATTTTTTTTTATTTTTTTTACATCCAGTCCAGTTACAACTATCATATGTTTCGTCAAGATGCAGTATGAAAATAAAAAATATGAAATTTAAAATATGAATTAGAGTAATGCATGAAATGTAATTTACCTAGGTAAAAAGAGCAGTATTAATCACACTGAAATATATAACACATGACAACAAAAGGGAAATAAACAAGCAATTAGGAACTATATTCAGTATTTTACTCCAAACTGTGGAAAACCTCCATGTGACGGCTGTGACGGCACATTATCTGTTAATGCTCTGTAGTTGGAGACAGTTAGTCTCACACAGGCCGCTCCTGTGCTTTGTTTTGATTATTTTCAGCTGTAAAAAGGCCATCTCACTGAGATATGTGTTTGTGATGAATTTGACAGTATCCTCCATGTCATGCAGCACCTGTTAAATTCAGCTGCCTCCTCATCCAAATGGGCACAGAACTGTTCGGCATTATCTGCTCTCACATTCTGTGCCAGTCTCTTCAGGTTTTGGGAAGTGTTTCAGTCTCCCATTTCTCAGCTGAGAGGTTCATAGATCCACTTTGGCTTTGAATGCTTTGACAGCACTTATCATCTGTGATACCTCTTTGCCTTTACCCTGCAGTTCAGAGCTGAGCTCATTCAATCCGGCCATCAGATCTGTAAGAAATCGAGAAGCCACGCATTGTGTGACAGTTCGTCGTGCTGCATCCTCCAAAAAGAAGTGTCAGAAAACAGCAGGTGGGCAAATCTTTGAGCACTTGTTGAGACACATCCTCTTCTCACTTACAGTTGCCAGGCCAAGTGGTACGATCACTATCACATTTTTAATATCGTCTTTGTTTTTACAGTCTTTGAATAAAGTGCCAGCAGTGACAGACATGGCTTCCTTGACCAGTTTAGCCGAGATGTGATTTACACAAGGAGACTCTGTTGCAACCTTACTTTCGTCTATGGATTTGTCAAAGAGCAACTGTTGGGCCTTCAACGCCAACTTCAACTCAGTCTTCGCTGGAACACAGAGCGCTTTTGGATGGAAAGTTGTCACTGAATTTCTGGCAGTTAGTGGTGTGATGACGCTCCAGTTACACACAGGATTTTTTCCCCCACGGCAACAGCTTGGTGACAAATCTGGTATATTGGTCTGTCTTTGACCAAAGTGAACAAAAACTCATGTTCCCATTTGCAATGAAAGTTGTAGGTTTTTGCCTTTTTTGTGAATTTTCCTCGATATTGATTAGTTAACTAGAGCTTCACGACAGTGTCTTGCTCCAGGCAATCAGACAAGAGATAGATGTGTTCTAACATTTTAGTATTGGCTAGATCAAAAAATATATATATGACATCAATTCTTAAAGCTTCCAAGACCGCTTCTAATAGCTAAACGTAGTGTCCCTTGCTTTAGACATGCAATGAAGAAACTGCTCAGTCAGGCCTTCTTGGCTGGAGAGTCTTCTGAACCTGATTGTATGGATTTCCCAGAAGTCTGCACTAAAAAAGAAAGAAAGGAAGAAAGAAAGCTTCTTAGCATGTGATCTTATTCAGAGAGAGATCATTTGTTCTCATGATCGTCCCCAAAAAAGAACAAAGAAAAGATTTTGAAAGCTTCTGTAATCTTTTTAAAAAATGTTTTTGAATGCAAAAACTGTCCAAATTTCAAAGTAGAACCATCCCATCTAATTATTTTTTAGAACTAACATGCCCTCTGGCAGCAGCTGTCAATGAGACTTGGTAATATCACAGGGGAGAGAAGCTCTAAACTTAATGATAAATAGATAGAAAGCTTGAGTGATTCTATTTTAAAAAGTAGAGTATAGATGAAATGATTAATATTCCACATAACTACCAACTGGAGAGGCTTCCTTTACCAGTGAGGCTTTAACTTTTTGTCACTGAATGCAAAAAAGGAGATTAACTTTGCATACCAAAAGCAATACTTCCAAATTATAGGACATTTATAAGAATAATTTCAGTTAAATGATTTACCTTCAAGACAACACTGTGGTGTATTCTTCTACATTACAGCCTGAATATCAGTGCGGTGATCATCATGAATTACTGTTAATCATCATATTGGACAGGGTCAGTGACTGAATTTAAAATGTAGCTTTTAACTTTGCATTTCCCTTTGAACTGCACATTCATATTCATGCACGTGCAAATGCAAATGCAAGAAATACCATAGCTGGATAAAAGCTCTATGATCCAACCGATGAAAACAGATATGGAATCAATAGAATCAATAAGATTCAATACTAAGATGTGTGTAGGCAGCAGGGTGAGAACAAACGATGCGGGAATGATTTGCCAGAGGCAGTTTTCTCTTGGTTGTTTTGATCCTGCAGGAGCTCTGGACCTGGGCCCCTTAAGGAGATTAAAAAGACACTAAGGTCAGCTAAATACAAGCACGTCAGTCTGAGAGACATACAGTATGCAACACCCGTGTGTCATATGTCTTCCTAACACGTCGAAAATGTCCTCTCACCTAAAGAGAGAGGCTTTCATCCTTGAGCAGGCTCAAAGTGATGGGAGAGTAATGTAATTGTATTACAGTCTATGAAATTACCGCATTCTTGAGGGGGCACTCGTGATGAGAGTCCAGGCTGGATGGTAAGAGGAACACTTAAGAATTTCAATGACAAACACACACACCCTAGCATTGTAGCACTCAAGTCCCAGCTGTAGCCAGAAATACTGATATCATGAATGCAAATCCCCAAGTGCCACCAACCCTGATGACATTTTTGACTAGACACCAGCTTTGATTAATTAATTTAAATGTTAAATAATTTTCTCTGTAAATTTGATCCTCCCTAATTTTGTTCCAAACCCTCCTTTTGCTTTACGTTTTGTCCAAAAACAACACCATTTAGAGACATTTAGTCCAGAAAATATCAGAATAAGCTAACGTTAGCTCCATGCTGCAGACTTTTTAATGTTTCCGGCTGACTCGTTTTAAAACAACCCTGTAAAAAGGGTCTTGACATGCAGATGTCATGCTAAAAGACTGAGGGTAAAGCTGGAAGCTCCAGGCAAAAAGTCGCATAATTGTATAAGACATGAAAACAGGATTGTTATTTTATTGCATTACTGTAGTTTAGTCCTAGTATTGTAGTGTATTATAAGGAAAAATGTAGCTCAGACTGTTACATACATGATTGTATTTTCACTTTCAAAGTCACAAAAGAAAATATTTCAGATTAACGTTTTTTTTAAATTAATCTGTAACACCACAAATATAAATGTAGCTATATATACAGTGTGTACTCCTTGGTGGTAAGCTAGTTAGCCGCATGTGCTAACGTCTGAAGCTTAGAGTAGACACACTGTCTTTTTTTTGTTTGTTTGTTTTCTAAAAGCATACAAAGCTTCATATAAGTCTAGATATAGATATACCAGCACAGATATGAAAGTGCTCAGTTGCAGTTACTAAGCTACGATTAGTCTATCACTAGTTGGGGGCGGGGTTTAACAAACTTTGTGTTTTGATGTAAACTCCTTTTCAGGTTGTTAAAACCATAAGTTCACACACACAGTACTGAGGATGTGACTTCAGTGTACACAATGGTAAATTTGCAATTTTTACCAATTGCATTTTGCAAATGTCCCCATTGTGAGACGAATAGAGGACTATTTTATCTAAAATGCATCCCTGTCCCTGTTTTAGTCGTGACCGTGGGTCATACAAGAGAGATAAGCTCTCAGATCTAACAGATCTAGGAGCTCAGTGCCAATGAATAAGGACTGTGATCGGCTATTGGTGTGCAAGATTCTTGTTTCCTATTGTGTAATGTTTCAACAAAGCATCCTTATTTTAGACACGGGAAATGTGTGGCATCTGAAGTTATTTTACTCTCACTGTGGAGAACATTGTCTCTTTGTTTTTCCTCCGTTCTCATTTGATCTGAAACATGTTCAGACTTGGATTTCCGAGTTTTAGGAAGTCTCAGACTCGAGCTGAGTGGTTTTATATAGACCTGATTTACACACACACACACACACACACACACACACACACACACACACACACACACACACACACACACACACACTGCTCCCCTCTCTTCTTCTCAACACACTCTCCCCTCTGTGACACAAAGTGAGATAATAATACAGCACAGAAGCCACTGCTAACACCACCCACATATGCGCAAACACTGTTGGAAAACAATAGAGTTGAAGGTCCTTGAAGAGGGAAAATAAAAAATAACACAAAGCCAGCGTAAAATGCTCAGTAAGCCCCAGGTAATTAATTAAGAATATTCAGATTCAGTCATGGCTTAATACCCAGCAGTGCAGTGCTAAATTGCAGCGAAGTGAAAGCTAATTAGGCCTGTCTCTTATGCTGTGGTGTGTTTTATTTATGACTGCATTTCTGGAGCGTTTTCTCCATTTCTGCGGCACTGCCATGGTGACCGGAAAATGTGATTCGGCTGGTTTTGAACTCTGGATGTCACAGAGCAATCATAAATCTTATTATTGGGCGGAATGAGTGTGTTAATAATGTAAAACAAGAACAGTTTATGAATATTCATAGTTCCTATGATAGATCTGGGTAAGGCTTTATGAGTTGGCTCATAGCTCCACCCTGGGAAGACAGCTCATTCTTAACAGCTATTCGTCATTTGAAGTTGTCACCGCGGACCGTCTCATCTGTAACAGCACTAAAGTGGTTTTCGGTCTCAAGTCAAACAGTTTGGGCTCTGTGAGACTCGTCCAAACCTCTGCATCTGACATTTTTTATATATTTTCAGTGGTTTCTTCTACTTTATTAAAGGGGTGAGCCAGTAATATAATACCGCCTCAACAAACAGACATGTTGTCAGGGAGAAATTAACTCCAGCCATCAGTTATAGGTCAATTTCTGCTCTTGCTGCTTACAGTCAGATAGCACATTATCTATCTTATTATTGTTATTATTTTGAAGTCACTCCAGCTGACTTTGATGATGGAAAAACCACTGTGGCCTGCAGACTGTCTTGGAAGCGTTGAAGCTATTTTTAAAAACCTATTTTTCTCAATCAGCAGCTTCCAGTGAGCGATGTGACCTCACATGACCTCACAGTTTTCTACCAAAGTTTTGGTCATTTTACATGAGAGATTCACATACGTGTATGTCTGTTGCACCAAATCAGACTTTAGCAACATTTATATCAAACTCTGATGATTAGTAGTTATTTGCTTCTTCTGACAGGCCACTGTCAGTCACATCTGACCCATCCAAACAGTCCTGAAGAGTCTTTGATGGTTAACTCACTTAATAAATAATAAGGATGTTGCATTTTTCAAGACTTTAACTTTGATTACTGCTTATCATGAATATTTCATCTTACAAAGAAAACCAACCAACCTAACCCTGACCCAAGTTTTGACGAGCTTTAAACCATAGTATTTTTAGACCACATGGATCCTAATGAGGATTGAAGGATTTAATTTTTTTTTTTTTTTACTGGATGTTGATCTTTTAGCTCACATGAGCTTGTGTAAATGATTGTCTATAGTGGTATGACCAGCTAGATCCAATGATGAGTATCTGCAGTCACTTTTCAAAATCTAATTTCCCCTGATCCAGCTCTGAATTGATTAAAAAATGTTGAAATCTTTCTGTACACTCACAGCAGAGGTGTTATGAGCAGCAGTGAGTGGTTGATGGACTTTTCTCTCCCTGGGTTTCACATCTGAGGCTCTCCACAGGCAGCCTGAGAAGAACTGAAAGAACTGGAAGAGATGCTGGAAAGATAACAAAGTAATAGATTAAGTCTTTGTTTTGTTAAAAATAAAAATACAGCATTGGCTATTATAAAGAATCAGGTGTCTGTTGTTGAAACTGTGATTTTAAAGAGCAACTCACATAGAATTTTATCTTTAATTATCATATCAGACTAAGGAAAGCACAAGGTGTTATTTGCATCATATATATCTGTGATTTGTTTTGCGTTGTTTTGATGAAGCATCGCCATCCCCACCCTCCTCCTGACATCGAACCTACAACCCTTCTAAACTCCATTATCTAACCACTTTTTACACTTCTACAATAAAAAGCGTGATTTTGTAGATTATCTGAAGGGTCAAATTTGTTTTTGTGAATTCGGAAAGTATGGAATGTTGCACACAGACAGAACATCAACCACAGAGGAAATAAAAACAAATTTAAATGCAAATTTTAGTAGCCTATAAGAATTTAGGTTTTGGAGCACAGCAGAGAAACAATTGATGCCATGCCGCTATGTGCAAACATGTAATACAAACAAACGTACTGTTCTGCTTCATATCACATCTGTTTCTAAGTAAGCTGTTAAAGCCTTTTTATAGCACAGCTGATTTTACTGTGTTTGGCAGAGCAGCCATTAGACAGTGGACTGACCTTAAGAAAGTCTACAGGCTCTCTCTGGAAGCCCCACAGTGCATTTCAGTGACAGCGCAGTAGCTTCGAGGGGGCACTGTCTCCTGTCATCACTCCTGCCCTTGGCTTTCCCAGTGAGTTCAAAGACCCCGTGGGGTATCCAGAGCTCATAATTAATTGATCCAACTCTCGTTTGGTTCTATTTATAGCTGACCCCTTCCATGCAGTTACACCTCCTTCTTCCCCTCATAAATGAAACACACATCACTCGTGATCAAGCACATCATTATTACTATTAGGCTGAACTGTGTCAATGTCACAGCAGGGCGGCTGAGAAACGAATCCAAGGTTTGTTGTGTTTTATCTCGTCCCTGATGCTGTCACATCCACAGAAAAACAGAGCACACGCAGTGGGAGCCTCGCTACATAGGGCCATGCATATTTCAAATGCTCAATCTGAGTAGATGGCATCGCCACGTGTTCCCCCGGTTGCTCGGGGCCTGTTTGGGGCGCTGCCTTTCTGGCAGGGTTGCCATCCATATTGAATGATGTTGGTCGTGTGGCAGCCATGTGACTCTGTTTTCCTCTGAGAGGGAAGCAGACACGCTGCCTGCCCCAGCGCCAGCATAAACTCTTCATAAAGTTATGAGTCAAGACGAAATAGAATAAAATAATCAAATTAAATTAAAAATAATAGTTAAAATTAGGGCTGGCTAATATTAATGATCCTACCAAAGTAACACCAAAAGAATTACTGGCAAAATTAACTTAAAGTACAGTATCAAAAGTAAAAGAACTTGTAGTAGTAAAAATGACCCTGTTACCACACTGTAAAAATATTGTATAGTAAGTAAAATTCCTCCATTTAAAGGTCTCATGTTGTATAAAGGTAGATGTACGTGTCTTCTTTGATTATAAAGCAGGTCTAGGTTCTATATTAATACTGTGAAAATATCAAAACGCTCAGTCCACAGAGAAATGCACACAGCCTGTATTCAGAACCTGAGCCCTAAAATAAGCCATGAGGACTTCTGTAACTTTGTGATGTCACAACAAAGCGTCACCGCTCTTAGCCATGCCCCAAGTCCCGCCCACCTGGACCCACCATCCAACCTTGAAGTATTGCAATCAGAACAGAGGCTCTGACCTGGTTTTACTAGAGCTCCAGAGAGAAGCCTGAGAGAGGAGATGTAAAACTACATTGAGAAGGTTTTTGGTTCTTAAAACCACAACTATATTTTCTTATGGATCAACACAACAAATAAAACACAGGAAAAGTGTAAAATATGGAGCTTTAGATTGTTACTTAACTGGGTCACACAAGAGTCATTTGACTCAAATTAAACAATTTGAGAAGTTTAGAGGGAAAATAAATCATGGATCACATGACAATGGTCCCCAAGTGGACTTTTTTTGGTAAAGGGGTCAAGAGTCAAAAAGGTTGGGAACTACTGGTTGAATCTATAACAGTGCATTGCAGCTTATCCATTTTTATGTAAAATCTTCATCTGAAAAGTAATTAATAAAGCTGGTAAATAAATGAAGTGAAGCAAAAGTAATAATGGAAACTATCAAGCACTTAACTACAGCTAACTATGTCTTAACTGCATCTCACAGGAAGCGAAGGAAGTAAATCCCGACTACAGCCTTGTTACCCAGTGGTGTGGGTGCTAAGGGTGAGACAGGAGGCACAGTCAGTCAGTGAGGTACAAACAACACATTCACACTCACTCACCCTGAAACTGCATCAGCACTTTACAAGAGAAAGCAAACTGCGAATAACACAGGTACACAAACTGCACCTGTTGGACGTACACAGGCACGGTGTGTTCGCTGGGCTGGACAGAGAATTATCAGATTATTTAACATTTAAGCTTTTTTGTGTATTTTTAATCTTTATTTGATGGTTCTGAATCACCAGCACCAGGGAGAGGACACAAATGAGTGTGAATGTTGAGGCAGTACAGTAAACAAACTGGATATAGAAATCATGTGGGAAAGAGTAACGGCGTAATGAGTAGCAAAACAATATGTTCCTTTTTTTCTTGTGCTACTCATTACACCGTTGCACCAATTGCAGATATAAATATACCTCTGCACACACACACACACACACACACACACTGGAGTCTCCTTCTTTTACTGGGCCGCCTGACTTTTATTTTATGAGTGAACAGAACACTTGCTCTCTGTGCCTGCTCATATTTTCACATTCTACACACAGACTCTACAAGTGGTGAGTTTTATGGGTCATGTGTATACTGTCAGGCAAAGTCATAGAAAGCTAGGTTTAACAAAAAGAAGGAAAAGGAAAATAAATCATTCATTCCTCCATGAGACTGTAAATCTTTATGTGCATAAATGAGTAAATGAAAAAGAAAAAGAAAACAGACCAACAATCTCTCCCTTACCACATTCCTATTTACAGGGGCTGGCCTCAGATTAGGGTCAATAACAACCATTTGCTGCCCTCTGCTGGACAAATATAGTTCTAGTTGTCGCCGTGGATAATATTAGCTTCAAAAACACACAGTATTCTGTGTATCAGCTCCACATCCCTCATTTTTAACCACTGAACGGCTAATCTTTAGTATTCAACTGTTATCACAGTATATTGCATACGCATTATTGTGCATTACATGCCTGAAATTTTAACCACATGGCACAGGGTGTAATTCAGTTAATTGGACCATGACCTCACATTCACAAATCTACATTTACATTGGCCCCAGGCTTTGGTCTCTTAAAGCTCATATCACATGAGAAGAATATGAAATTAAAGGGTTGTGCAACAGCATCTTGAGAGGAAGGGCAATCAGGCTTAAAATCTATTAAATTAAAGAATTAAATTAAAGTTCATAATTATCCTAGCTGCCTTAGCAACAGTAATAATTTGTATTAGAATAGGAGGCAGATTTCCATCTGCTAGATAATTACACGAACCTGTCTTAGCTGATTCTGTTCTTCTTTGAATGGTCACTGTAAAAATGGAAAGACTGAGAAATGTACATAAAAGTGAATGTTTGCCTTTCACTCAGTGAATTTCAGACTTTTATTCATACTAATGCCTCATCGTTACTTTCACTTAATCAATGTTTAAAAAGCCTCTGGTGTTGTGTGACAGACCGAGCGCGATACAGCACCTGTATCAGTTTGCAAGGCTGAAATAAAGACAGAGGATTGAATGTTTGATTTGAAGTGCCACTTTGTTTCCAGGTGGAGCTGACGGAGTGCAGAGCACTATGGGTTAAAGCTGCACGGTTTGGGATATTAATCAGTTATTTTAAGTTTTATTTGTCTGAAGCAAGTATTGCTATTGAATAGCAATCAGGAAGATGTGATGACATTTGTATCAGAATGATGTAATACTATATAATAATCCCTGGAACTAGTGAAAAACAGGTGAAGAAACAAATGCAATTTTCCATAGAGAAAGCTAACTGTTGAGAAATGTAATTTTAAAAAGAGGATGCAACTTTTATTAGGTGCATTTTTTCATAATCACTTCTGTGGAAACAGCAGTGTAAGTATTGTAAATCCACCTCAGTAAAAGGAATTGACTGTTATGACGTAATCATTTAAAAAAAAAATCATTTGAACCTTTGAAGTGAACATAAATAAAGGCTGCAAGTCAAAACAAGTAAGACATGGTAATATACCATATTCACTGAAAAGAGAAAGGGATGCTTCTGTTCAGATTAACAGTAATCCTGCTAATCTTTCAAACTATGTTTAGATTTAATACAAGAGTTAAGTAAAGCCGCAAAAAGGCGTCGTACCAAGCAACAGTTTTAGAACTAATTTGTACAATGAAGTGGTTTCTATCTTAATAAAGCCAAGGCATTTTGTGCATGTCAGGGAAACACTGACAAAATCAGACACAACAAAAGCCAAAGAATTTTGAGATGATACTTGAAAAATACTGTATTTTGGGTCAAGCACTCTTACAGAGGGTCACAATGACATTTCCTTCAAAAAGCAAGTACAGTTACCACTGAGCAGAAGCCATGAACACAGTTTCACATTTAACCAACATTCAGTTCAACCATCTTTCAATACCTGTTGTCTTCAACAGTCCAGTAAAATAGAAAAACACACACATGTAAAATACATGGTCACTTTGTGCTACAAACTCTTACAGCCTGTCCTTGAATAAAGCCCTTTATGGTGATAACTGATGACGACATTTGAAAACATCATGACGGAGAAAGAAACGCTGCAGCAGAGCAACTAGTATTTACAACTCAAGTGTCTGGATCTTTGGTCTGTGCTTCGATGCATCAATTATAAATTTTGCCAATTCAATACATCAGTCTGCTAAAAGGAATAATTGAGTGGAATCATTTTGGTTTCAGCAATAATTAATATGAAACAGCATGAATTACAATAATCCAACTGGGTTAAAACTAGTCCCTCAAGTACCAGGACTGAAACCTACTATTGTACCTAGTACTGCTGCTACTGTCAATATTAATGTTAATATGGCTACTGCTATTACTACTGCCGAGAGTGAAATGTGTGGTTCAGGCAAACCTCAGGAAACATTTTTTTAAAAATAAAATAGGTCTAGATCTCAGTTTAAAACCAGTCTTCCAGTTTGACGACAGTGTTTAACAGAAACATAACATTCATATTACTTTTTGCCTCTTCATTTAACATGTTTAAAACACACTGTATTCTGCTTTTTATCTGTTTTTCAACTTGTATGAATAAACACAGTCTCACATGTTTATCTGAAGACTGTACAGGTTGGGATGACCATCACCAAATTAAACAGTCGTTTCTTAAGCCACACTGAGGAACCAAATCCCCATAAAGCCGGCGACTCACACCCTACATGTTCATATTATTAGTCATTACTTCACGTTACCAACTCACTGTCGCTGAGACTTGCCATGGTGAAATGATTCACAGACACTCCAGCCTTCCACTGCCACGCACAATGAAAAAGGATCCTAAACATGCATTGGTCGAGAAGTATGTAAAACTTTAAAACATACATCGCATGTTATGTTGCCTTTTAGACTAATCTAGCAAAGCAGCTTTGTAACATCCCTTTAGCACATAACTGTCATTTCCTTGGATCCTAAAAAAAAAAAAAAGATTTTAACAGGGGTGAGGACTTGATGTTCTTGAAAGGTAAGGATTTGGATCAGACTTGGACACAATACTCTAAAAAAAATAAAATAAAATAAATAAATCACCTGTTGCTGACCGATATCTCTTTCCAATGAATCTTAAAGCTGCACCAATTAATATTTCTATATTAACTGTGGATCAAATGACTGTGTGTACTGTGAAAGGACCAACCCAATCAGGTCCAATCAGAAAAAAGCCAAGTTAGATCCACTGTAGGCGAGCAGCACAGCACCAAACAGTAGACAGACAACATTAGCGACTAGCTGGTGGAGGCCAAACTAAAGTTAAATGAAGAATGAACACGTGACTCACAACAAATACTAATGTTGCTCACTATCTTCTAAATACAGTATGTAAACAGACAATTTTTCCTCACACCATAAGAACTTTCTAAGATGATGTCAGTGCTGTGTTTAAAGATTGTTTGGTGCCACCAAATGGCTGAAAGGGGAAATTAATACAGCTTTAAATTGTTTGTCTATTGTTATTTTTGATGTTTTTTATTTCTTAACATTTCATGAGTTCGTTGTTGAGCGTGTCAAATATTTTGACCCCTTCATATATGTAAATAGGGGTGAAGAAAACATTAGAAACAAACGACAGTTTCATGATTACTGCACTGGATTGCATTATATTGCACAGGTGTACCTAATAAACTGGTAGCTCTGTGTGTAGTCTGCCTGCAGGTTTTCAAAATAAGATGCAGACATAACAGGCTTGTGTGAATGTTATGTGTCCTGAGTACAGTTACAGAGCAGTTGCAAGCCTGTGTCCCCGTATGTAGTGTAACTATGAGTAAAGTAAGGACAGAAACACTTATGTCTTCACTCAGATTGCAGAACTTGTTGTACAGAACTATGTTGGACCAGTAGTGCGCTCTTGTGCATTCTTTCTGCTCACACGGCAGACGCTCTTGCAAAACGAAGGCTCGCTGTGACACAAACCAGGACAAGAGGAGTCCAAATATGGAAATGGTCAGATAAAATAAGAGTTGCTTAACCTCCCATTCATGGCCCTGAGCAGAGCAGTGAGAGCTAAATATAAAACCTTGTGGTTTCTCGTGTCTCGTTTCTGCAGCAGTTCGCAGGTTTCTTACCATTCATTAACGTACTGTTACGCTCCTCTAAGCCTAGAAAGAGGAAGATTAATGTGGAAGTGAAGCTGAATAAATACAGCAGTGTATTATTTAAAAAAAAACAAAAAACGCTTTGATCGCTGTCTCACTGTGCCAATGGGTGTAAAATGGCACATGATTATTTGTGCAACTACTCCTCCGCTCCCAACACCTGTCACATCAACAAATTGTCATTTCTACAGAAATGGACATAATACTCCCCTTTAGAGATGCTTTAAGTGTCTCTTGAAAACTTGTTACTCAAGGGAGATAGGTGTCAAACAATCACAACAGTACACTTTCCCTTTGTGCTCTCTCTATAGAGTCCTGTGTCTCTTTCCTGGGGTTTGGTACCATGGCAGTGTCCCCAGTAGGCTTCATTTAGAGCGCTGCTCTGCAGAGTCGGGAGCCAAAGAGCTATGGATCCTTGTGGATCTGCAGCCAAATCAGAGGCCTGATACTCTGCGTGCTCTCAGCAGTCCATGGGGACTTAGGCAAGGAAGTCCTCTTCCTCCTTGTCAGTACTTATTAATCCCAAAGATCCTAACGCCGTGGAGCTGTGGCAGCTTGGGGATGAGTACGGTGAGCAAGGAAACAGTGTTGACCACAAAATGGACTCGATCGTATTTGGTGTAGAAGCTGGTTAGGATATACCTGAATCAGGGATAAGTAGGAGAAGAAGAAGTAATGGGTAGCAGATTAACTCATACACTTCATATATACAACAAGGTCTTCAGTGAAGAAAAACTTTTATTACACCCTGACAACATGCTGGTTTCAGGTCAGCACCAGACGCAGGGGTGTGACATTTCTGGTGAAGCACCAGAATCAATAAGGGAAAAAGAAACTAGCTCTGCTGATTTGATGTAAGCAGAATTTTTAAATATAGCTGCACACACCACTAAGGGTTTTTGTGAGCTTAGAACGAAGAATTGCACATCCTGTTCTCTGCTGAACAAGTGAGGACATGTAAAAAAAAAACCAAAAAAAAAAAAACCCTCCCAAAAGATTTTCACAGAAGTGTAGCTTTTTTTTCTTCTCCATGTGGAGACGAGAGACTGACCCCTTGTCTCTTCCTGCTGGCACTGTTGAAGAGCCCTTTGAAACTACTGTGAAATAAAAAAAACATTTTTAAAAAAAAAAGTGTACACCTGCAAAACTGCTATCACTACAATGTTCAGGCTGAGCTGGCAAATCAACCCCAGGGAACCGGAGTGCTTCCTGTAAACTGAACTCCGCTGGTTAATAAGGACAGAAAAGGGCATGAAAGCAGCAAGGGGTGCTGCTGCAAACACTAAGCCCCTGAACAATTTACGAGTTGGGTAACAAGGGAGCAGCAGGGATGCTAATCAATAAACACTCTTTGTGAGTGCAAACTCAAGCACAGAGGAACAAGAGGAGCACGATTTCTTAATTAATGTACATTTTTTGCACAGATGAACCAGAACAGGTTCACAGTCATTTCAAATCAAGGTACAAGCAGGCAAAAATAAAGGTGCACTGGATAAATTCACTTAAGGTAGCTTATTGATTAAGGAGCTTGGCAGGCACGCTCCCATGACCACAGAGACACAGGCTCAATCCTGAGCAGCAGTGTTGGTGATGTGACACAACTGGTGCTGGTGGGTGGGAAGCCAGTGAGGGATCACGTCCTTTCTGAGCAGTCGGGAGTTATCCTCTAAACTGTCTTCTGTCTGCACATCACCTATGTCAAGCTTTGGTACTCTATAAGTGTGTACTCGAGTTTGAACCCACGCCTAATGATCAGCTGTTCCCACCTATGAAGGCCGAGCTAAGCGTCAGGTTTGGATGTTCCACTTACAGGACAATAGGTGTGATGGTGAGGAACTTGCGTGAAGCAGTAAACTGTACGCCGTAGTCCATCTGCTCCCAGTGCGTGAGGAGGCGGGCCTTGCCCTGATCTGGCGTCTCAAAGGGTGTTCCCTTGACTGTGTGCAGCAGGAGGTACATGCACTGCAACAGGAAAGAGACACTCAGAGACAGAAAGAAAAGTCACCGCTCCGACAGATATGTAGAACATAAATGACTAATTACCCAGGAAGTCAGGAAGTTAGCAATTCTGGCTGTAATGCAAACTGTATGATCTGTGTACAGCCAAAACCACATCTTTAAAATACACTTCTGTAAGAGATTAAACTGTAGATAATACAGTTCTCAGGAACTGTGGGCCAGACAAATCTTCCAGCTCTGAAAATTAAAAACTGGCACTAATTTATTAACAAAGAACATTACTAAGAGCAGTGAAACAGCAGGCAGGACATTTTCATACTTTCTAGTAGTGCAGAGTTTTTTGTGTTTTTTTTTTTTTTAACCTCTGACTCCTTCATAAAGATATTCTCATTCCCCAAATCCCAAACTCTTTAACTAGGCCAGCACTGCACTGCTATGTGTCCTTCACTGAGCTGACCTGTTCGATAAACGTTAAGGCAAACTGTGTTAGTGCTGCTGCCTATGGGCATTCCGCTCCACTAACCAGATTGTGGATGAGGTTGGTGAGGGTCCAGACCACGGGCACGCTGGCGAAGGGAATGCTGAGCAGGATGATGTGCAGGAGGCCGATGCCCAGGATGTAAGACAGCCACATGCCCCTGCTGTTCATCACCCGGGTGTTTGGGTTCACCTCGCTGTGCGCCGTGCCCACATTCATGATGGCGGCGGTGCTACGTTAAAGCACTCTACCTGCTGTACATTGTGCAGACACCAAATGGTCTCTGTTTGAACACAGCTGGTGTGACAGTCTGTGTGAATCTACAAAGGGTTATCAGACAAATCATAATGAGGAAGGTGTTTTAGACTCATGTTAATGTTCCTGAGCAGAATGTATTGTATAATTTGACTGTAGATTTTAATTACTTGCTTGCTCCTTGCTCAAGTTGTGCAATTGTAATAATCACTTCTATCTAGGGCTGGGTGATAATTCAATATTATCACTTGCCGGAATTTAGTGGCATCATACTATTTATTATCTATTGCTTTTATAAGGATCCACATTAATGTATTTACAATGTTTCAGTGAAATTGAAGGAATGAACATTGATGTTATGATCATATCATATTATTCATTACAGGTTACAACTAATGACTATTTTCTTTATCAATTAATCTATTATTTTCTCAATTTATTGCAAATAAAGTAGTAAATACATATAATATAATGATTTGTCCAAATAGATGTCCATCACACATTCACAGAGCTGAAGGTGATGTCTTCAAAGGTTCATTTAAGAGGCTAAAATCTGCAAATATTCTGCACTCTCACAAATTAGATGATTAATCGATTACCAATTTTTCTTTCAGTGTATTGACTCATTGATTGATTGATTTATCCTTTCAGCTCTATTTATTTACTTAATTTTACAAAATTCCAATTTCGAATAAAAAAAAAATTCAAACAAATACTCATTATCATCACAATGGTGATACTGATTAACCACATGACCCAGTCCTACGTGTTGTAGCCTAAGTGCTTTTACTACAATCCCCAATTAGCAACCTTTTACTCATCTTGAGACGGGCCTATTGTACAATTAAACCCAATCAATTATGATTTTAAGTGACACCTGCCAGCCAATCAGAAGCCAGTATTTTCTGTCACGATGAGTTTATAAGGAACTAACGTGAAACTAAAGCTAAAGTAAGTAGTTTCTTATGTTAGAAACATAACGAACAGGTCAGTATCTGCCTGGTAAATAGAAATTAATTTACAAGAGTAAACAATGTAGCAAGCGTTGGACATTCCAGCACGTTGTTGTTTTCTAAGTTGTCGGAGTTGAAAATGTAACTGGATACAAAATAATCCGTAACGTGGCGACACACAAAGATCTACAAGTGGACTGCCCGGCTGTAATGGAGTTAAAAGTACACACATATTTGAGAAGATAAATCATTACACTCACTGCAGAGAAAAATGGCTTCAACTCCGACCTGTATTGGCACTAGTCCGTTATCACAGTTTTTTGTCTTAACGCTGCCTTCAGTTATATAACTGATACTATCACCGGGACACTGGCGAGGCTCCGGTGTCCTGATCAGTCATCCGGTGCCGCCGTTCAGCTCCAAACGTGCCGCTCAGCGTTCCGGTCCGCTCGCAGACACACAATCCATTGAGACACAACCACTTCTCCTTCGTCTTCGAGCCAACAGCTGGTGACAACACAGCACAGTTCATCATGTAACGTCATCACTGCCCGTTTTCACAGCTCCACACTTGAACTCGGTTTCTTTACTCTTCGCATTCTGCTGTCATTGGTTGCCCTCTGTCACGTGGCCACGCTGACTTATCACCGTTCAATGTGTTGAAATACGTGGACTACGCCCCCCTTCTACGTCACGGCGTAGAAGGAATCCGAAGAAAGGGGCATGATTGACACTGCTATGATGAAAATAAATAAATAAATAAAGCCTATATTCTATATTTTATTGCAGGAGTACATGAAACAATGCTGTACCTTGAAGATTAAGTGGATTTTTTTTTTTAAATAATGAAAACAATTGGTTGATTTTCTTCTGGTGATATCATATATTTACTATATTTCTTGATTTTAACTTTAAAAACATTTTTTTCTTTTTTCTTTTTTCTTTCTCTTTCAAATGTTATTCATTGCTAAAATGTTATACTGTAAAAATGCAACAAAAAAGAAAAATCAGGCTGTGTCTTGTACATTCCATGTTACCGGCTCTGTGAGGTTTAATTTAAATGTCTGAATCACCAAAGGTTTTAAATTTCATCCTGACAGGGACATGAGTGTCTGTTAATTTAATGGCAATGTATCTAGTAGTTGTTGAGACATTTTAGACCACAAATGTGAACCTTATGGTGGCACTAGAGGAAAAGTCATGTTACCACAGGAGTCAGAAGGATTCATCCTCTGGGGACTATGAATGTCATGGCAATCCATCAAATAACTGATGAAATATTTTAGTCTGGGCTACAGCCACCTCTTGAGCCACTTGTGTGGCTAAAAATAAAGTAGCTCTTGCAGATATTTACAAAACAAGGGAGAAATAAACTTGAGATAAGGTTAAGGTCTTAAGATATAGTCTAATTTCACTTTATTAAGAGTTTTGTCATTTGCATTCAATTAAAACAGTCACTGGCTCTTTGGTTAGCACTTGATACCTCTGTGAAGGAGGCCCTTGACTCCTTGTGTAGCCAAGGTGAGAGGAGACCTTGCTAGAGGCAAAGAAAAACTGACTGACGGGACTGATACTCCTGTCCCAAAATCAAAGATCAACAGTGTCATGTTCTAGATCCCAAGATAAGCCCTAATACTAATTTAGGCCCACAGTAGCCCGAGGCTTGAGGGGTCAACTGTGTTCTACTTCTATGCGATGTTACACGACACCCACTGTTTCTAAGGGTACCCCTGTGATGAGTGGCATCAGACAGGTTTGGCCGGCTGACAGTGGACTCTCTCATATGCTCGTAGCCTTGGGTGCTGTGGCTGTCTCAGCTATGTAAACCTAGAGCTCTGTTGAACTGTGGACGATGGATGACAGTGCTGTGAGATCATCGCTGGCACGGGAACAATGGCCAAGTACATGACATTGATAAAATACACCTCAAGAGGGGGGCAAACGATGACGCCGACTTCAGCAAGTCCTCATCTGGATATATATGCGACATTTAGAGACATATTCTAAAGGGTCATTTCGGCAAAATAAATACACTTCAGGGGACTGTTAAACGATAAAAATCACCTCTAAAAACAAAAGCCATTATTCAAAATTCAAACTATAAGTGTCCTTTAAGTAGTATACACATGATAATTAATAATCAATAAGCTCCTATGTGATTAGATCCTTCGTTCACAGGTTGTTGCTCTCATGTTTTCTTGTACAGTACCCATCAGAAAGACTGGATATTTGATCTTTGCTGTGAGACATCTCTGGCTGCCACCACCGATGATCAAATCAAAGCCTCAAAGTCCCGCAGCCGTATCCATTTCTGCACAACCACATATTTAATAGCTGTTTAGATATGTTCCTCTGTAAGACTACATGTCTCCACACTCTGGCTAATCCCCTGCAGTTCATCTGGCGAGGGCTTTCAGACGTAACGTGACTCCATTAATAGGACTCATGCCATTAGTAAAAGCTTTTAATGGTGAGATGCATGTTGTATTCTCTACTGGCATCACCGGCTTTCTGTAGCTGTGAGTCCAGAGTCAGTTCTATACATGTCATTAGCAAAGACATACGCATATATATATAAGCTTGTATTTAATTATCAGCTAAAGTTTTCCAGCCATAATACTGAACATAACATGGATGTAGTTGGTGGGAAATATAAATATTCGAAAAAGGACCAGGACTGAAATTTGAGCTCAGGACCTTTGTGTATCATCTACGTTTATTTCAATTTGATGAACCAAGTTGTTCCAAAAACATTTCATACCTGAGGATTTTTATAATGTTAGTTCTTATTGTTGTAAAATTAATGTCAAATTCTCCTGTGTGTTGTGTCTTTCTCTTCTCCTGTTTCCACTCTCCTTCATCTTCCCTTTGTGGTCTTCCAGTGACTGAAGCTTTGCTTAGTCTTTATATTCATTAGGCATTTAAAGATTGTTGGAAGGAAATCATACACTTTACTCTTGTGATAATGCAGCTTTGCATACTTTATAAAACCATAACAGGCAGAATTAACAGAGAACTCGGAAGAAATTCAAACTCAGGGCTGTTTATTCTTTGTTGTACCGGTTATAAGATAATGCAACACTCTTGGCTAAGGACTTTTACATCCCTGGGCGCACCAGATATTGCAGTGATGTTGGAATTCGGTCAGGAAAGTAATTTAATCTGGTTAATTAAACAAATCACAGTTGTATCGTGGAAAGCATAACATTGACTGTTTGTATAAGAGTAAAAGATACACATTGTGCTCCTGTTGGTAGTTGAATATATCACTTTGGTTAAATTCTTATTATAGGCATTTGTCACAATTGCTGACACTCTACTTACTGATAAACCAAACAAATATCAAAAGAAACCGTCGGACGCAGCTGTAGTTATCACATTACAGGCTCTAGGCTCTTGGCTCTATTATTTCATGTATTGCACTTGTCGATCAAGAGCTTCTGATTGTTGTGTATGACCAGCAGATGTCACCATCAACACACTTTGAAGTGGTCGATGCCATCCAGCAGCGATACTGTGATTCACCTACAGTGATGTAACTTGAACACAGGCACAGTGATGCAGTCAAGATGAGAGATTTATTAATGAAGCACAGCTCGTTCGTTTCTGTGTCTCTACTTGTTACCACCAATCAACGTTGCTGCCAGTGATGAAACACAGAGGACCTAAGGTCTTATACATCTTATATACAAATGCATGTTTTTATATGACAGCATGCTTTCATATATAATACCTCCGACAACTCATTGCCAATAAAGTTAATGTTAATTCTGCAGGATTTACTTTCCAAAGTGAAATGAATGATTTTTGTCCAATTTATTAGGTACACCCGGTTTAAGTAATCCAGCAGCCATGCAATAACTTCTACTTTCATTAAAGTAATGAGCAGTTTTTGCTGTTGATTTGACTGTTTGGACATTTTGGAAAGTGTAGCTTTGTTGCTGCTCTATCTTTAGACACAGAGTTTGCGTTTGGTAATGGCCATCCATAATAAATGTTTAATTTCATTTCATTATCCCAAAACCGAAGTTATAACTAGGGCATTTTCTTTTTCATATTTCTTGGTCAGTCCCATTTTTCTTGTATTTTGTAATCTGGATAATTTTCTTCCAAGATGAACATATTGGCCAGATTTCTAACTAGCCTGGTAGTCCATTACATCAACAAATAGGGTTAGCCTGCTAAATGAGCGGTCTGATGGTTTGCATGAACAGGGTGGCCTGGGATGGAGTCAAATTCCCAGCTTGAATTATTGTTTCAGTCCAGCCCTGGTGGTGGTGCTGCTTCATGCTGAGAGGTACTTTTCAAAATGGATCAGTGACTGTAATATTTCACTTCTTATTACTCCAAAGATACAGCATAATCTGTATTCAGCATTCATTGTGTTTCTTGTCATTTCACTTATGCAAGTTGCTGACAATTTATTTTAACCAGTATTTCATATTTCGAGCATTTTCCACGCTTCCCTGCCAACTGTTAGGCAACATGAAAATGCTCGGTGAACTCCTAGAGTTGTGTACAGATGAACTAAGACAAAGGGGCCAAAGCCAAAAGGGGGATTTGCTCAAATTGAACAAACCTGAGAAATATCATTTTGAAAAAAAAAGAAAAGAAAAAATTAAAAATATTTCCAATTTGTTCTGTAAATGTGAAGGGTAAGACATCTGCTTAGTTTACATGGTAACAATTACCAGTATTAAGTTGTGGAAAATGTTACTTGAAAATATAGAGATATGCATGGCTGGCAATTCAAATGTGTTCTTAAGGTCAATGGCAGTGGGGCTTGTATGGCCTGTGGATGAGCTGGATGTGACAGGAATGACAGTGCTGGGGCAGTTTTCTCCAATAGGAGAGGTGGACTTGTGACCCAGGCAGGCTTGGATGATAGCTCGCTGGAAAAGGCTGACGCAGGGAGTCCATTATTGCCCCTGGAGGAAGCTGAGGATTAGAACACCAAAGAATTTCAATAAAAGAAGTGTCTGTTTGGGGGTCGGGGAGGGGCAGAAGGATGGTGGAGGTGGTGGGGTCGGGGGGGGTTCCTCCTCATTGTCCCAACAGTGATTGAGAGCAAGAGGAGGGGAGTGGGACGGCATTGTGTTTGCAGCTCCTCTGAAGAAGGTGGTTATTAGGGGGGATGGCTAAGGAGGGGTGAGGGATAGGGAGGCTGTTGACTCTTCATCTTGTGTGAACAAAGTCTCTGGCACATAGCCCTCTTCTGTCCCTCTGTCCTGGACTCCCTTGTTTACGAGTGCCATGAATTCTGTCCCTCTCGGCGGGGACCCCCACCAACTCCAACCTGCACCGCCGCACATTGTGGGGCTTAAGTGCCCTTTAATTAGGCCGCCTCAGTGTCCGGCTAAAGACCGCTGAGGGTTTAGGCTCTTCCATGTGGGACCTTGCTGAGTGACTCACACACACCAATAGGGCTTCGCTCACACAGCAGAGGGATGAAGTGTTTGCTGCTCTAATGAAAAAGGTTTATTTGGAGGAAGAGTTCTTGTCGTCTTTGTCCCCCGTCTTAAAAAGTCCTGACAAAGGCATTGATATCATCTTTAACACGCTCCCATTTCCAGGACACATCAGCAGAGACTCTGAGGTAAAGCTACAGTCCTTCAGACACCAAGAGGCACATGACTCACAGAAAGTCTCGAATCATGACAGTAAACACGATGTACTTCCTATACAGACAGAACTGGGACTTTATTAGAATTATTATCGGGCATTAATTAATCAGACATTTACTGCACAGATGGAGGCAAAAGAAAATCTGTTTCACGGTCATGAAATCCAAGTGGAAGGTTTCCATCTTGCACATTATGTAGAGGAGCATGAATTCATGCAAAAATATGTAAAGGAGCGTGAATTCACATAAATTCTCCCTTCCACATACACAGCCAAACACATGCACAGCTTTGTCATTGTGATGGAGCACATTTCATTATCATAACAGCAAAAAGCACAGGATCGAGAGCATAAAGGGGGAGCTGGGCAAGAAGCATTGGGAATTTGCTGAACTGCTCCAGCAAAATGAGTAATTTCTGGATGCCCTATTGTGTGAAGAGCTTACAGGGTGAGGGCCCTGAAAGGAAGAGGCAAAGGAAGGATATAAACATGGGAGCAAGTGAAATAAAGTGAAAGATGTCAGGAATGAGAGACAGAGGAGAACGATGAAAAGAAGTTTGTGAACGGAGCAGGGTGGGATTGGGCGTGTTCAGAAACTTTTTCGCTTCAGCCCAGTGTGTGTAGATACCCTCCTAATCCTGGTTTTATTGGCTGCCTGTGTCCAGCCATGCTGGTCGGATTGAGTAGGGAGGGTAGAGAGGTGGGGGGGCCGAACACATGTCCTTCTTTGTGGTAATACGCTGATTAGGCCTGAGAAAGAGCCGGACCTGGTTACGGCCTTTCTCAGGTCACCGTAGAAACCGGCCCGGTAGGGGACCTCTGTGTGTGCCTCCCCCTCCTGTGCACCTACTGATGCAGACACGCAGACTGAGGCCTTCCTTCCCTTCAGAGAGTTGTACAAAACACCACCACTCAAAACAACCAACACAAGTGTTGTCGAGTCACAGCTCATTTCAGGTTCAGGCTCCGATGTTCTTGACCTTAATCGCTGTTGCCTTTCCAGACAGTTCGCTTTGCACTTGTGGCCTCAACCTGGGAAACGTGGTTTCAATGTTGTTCAGATGCAGACCGCAGACTGATTCCTTTGCCTGCACTCATAAATCAGACCACTGTCACATTCCCCCCCATCCATCCCTGGCCCTGCACACCGTCTATCGCTCCTGCAGAGCAACTGTCATCCAAATCCTCGAGCTGAGCTAGGCACATTTTTGACGATGCCGTAACGCACGACAATGTTCGTGATCGAAAACAGACCTGCCTCATTGTCAGCACGGCCATGACATATCGCATCTTGACTTGAGGCCTTGAAAAGATATCTTTATTGGTATAATGTAGAAGACTCCCCACTAAGACTGGCTGGAGACTGGCTTCATACAACTCTCACAAAGATATCTATCAATTATTGTCACATTTAGAGACTTGGAGGAAACCCCCCCCCCCCCCCCCCCCCCCCCCCCCCCTTCTTTCAAACAGGGCGGTAGGTCGAGTGCTGCTCAGTCACTGCCTGTTTCCCTATCTTCTTTGTTATGGAGGAATAAAACACAGAAGGGGTGGGTGAAAGGGGCCACTCCACTACTGACCTCCAGACTGTGGTCACCGGGCCCTCTCCCTGCGGTGGGCACTCAGCCTCCTCTCTGCAGAGTGCACGCTCCCAGCCCCTGCTGAGCGACCTCCAGCCCCCTTCGGTCCACTGAGCTCAATCATGCCCCGGAGGTCCTCAGCAGAAAGACCACGGCCCCCAGGCAGCAGACATCAGAGGGGAAGACAAGTGTGATACGCTGCTCGGGTATAAACACTGCTGGTGCATTTAAAATCACTTAAGAGTAACAGCATTTGTGTTAGAGTGACATGTCTATCACTAACTTTATGTTTAACAACAGTCAAAGTGTGATATTGATATTTGAGCCACCTGTCATTTTAGCAGCAGGCATCAGATTTATATTTCTGTAATTATTTATGGGCCATATTTTCATTTTTAAAATCCACTTTTCTTTGCTGCATTTTTAAATTAGGATGAAATCAATAAAACATTCGTCAGTGAACGCATTATGACCCTTCTTACTTGGAACCAGACCTCCCAAAGGCTGGTCTCCATATGGCTCCACACGCTCAGTCTGTTGTGAAATCTACCAGGTAATCCATCTGGTCTGAAGATGCCATAAAATGTTAAATCTTCACATTTTTAAAACCACTGTATATGTGCAAAAAGGGCCTTTGAATCTAGTGGGGAAAATGTCAAAGAATTTGTTCTTATTTGAACTTAATTTTGAGGATTGTGACTCATGCACTAAATTTTAACTACAAAGAAACAACTATCTTCACACAGACTTGCTTAATAACGTGGCACCACTGGTCTCTAAGGGGCATGGAGCTTAAATGTAGCAGAAAACTCTGTCGGTAGATTTTTTTTAAAAAACCCCAAAGTTAAAAACACTTCAGAGCTTAACTTTTCTAAAAAAAAAAAAAAAAAAAAAAAAAAAGTTATGTTCTGTGAAGTCCAGTATGAAATCTGTACTGATGAACCCCTTCATTACTGGTTTGCACAGCGGTCACGTCTTTGGTGGTCAGTCTTTCCATGACGGCCGACTGATAATCCTCTGAGACAAAAACCTCCTAACTAGATTGTTATCACTACAACCTGCTTCGTTTGATCTCTGCCGGGTATCTTGTTTGTATTCGTCCCGATCAGTTTCCTTGTATGTGAATCAAATGCATGGTTACTTCAGGCTAAGTCCATCACAAGTGTCCCACCCTCCTCCTTCACTCTCTATCTCTCTCTCTCCTCGTCCCTCCTCCTCCCCCACTTGTCCCACGGCTGCTCGCCCCACAGCCCATCAGAATGACAATAGTATTGATGTAAAATGTGTTGCCTTTGGGCCGCTGAAGCATATAACCCCTGCATGCCTGGCCCAGCCACCACCACAGTTTATGGCTTTATTGTGTCCCCTTTTATGTCCTCCCCTGTTGGGGTGGGCGGACAACAATTTAGAAAATTCACTGTATATGTCCCCGTGAGTGGGACACAGCAAGATTTTGTGTGTGTGTGTGTGTGTGTGTGTGAGTGAGTGTGTGTTGGTGCATGTGTTACGTGTGCACTGTATGCACGTATATCCGGATCAATTAGTCAGGGCACAACCCCTAAAAATCAATATGTCAACATGTACGTCAGCGTGTGTGAAGCCGGCAGCGCGGAGTCTCCTGAGGAGAAGGCGACCTACATCCCCTTCACCTTCCTCTGAGCCACTTTGGTGAATTATTGTTCTGTTTTTTTTTGTTTTTGTTTTCAGTAATCATGTATGAAACAAGTTGAGTAACAAGTCTGCTCTACCTTTTTCATGTGTCCCTCCCTATACCTCCCTCTCCCATTTCCCTCCCTCCCTCTTTTCACTCTTTCCTTTCTTTTCCACATTACCAGGGGGTGGCGTGTGATTGACAGATGGGAACGAATAATAATTTTTTTTTCGTAACCTAAGGCCATCTTCTGTGATTGGCTTGCCAGCTGACATCTCCAAAACCTCATTCCCCCCGCCTCCCCCCTCCACCACCCCCCCTTTAATATTGGGCCTGTGGATGAGGCATCCTGAGGGAGAAAAAAGTAGAGAGAGAGAGAAAAAGATATCTACCTTAGGGAAGAACCTCAGAGAGAGGGAGGGAAGGAGAGGACGGGTAGGAGCGTGTGTGCATGTGTGTAAGAGACACTTATTCTCTTAACTACTAGGAGACAGACACACTTTCCTAGCCCAACTCAAAGAAGGGGGGAAAACAGGAGGAAGATTTTTTTTTTTCAATATCATTTTAATTTTCCCCTCATTCAACAATCAAGCTGCCCTAAAGCTTCTCTTCCTGGAAACTCTTCTTCATTGCCTACTGGAAGTTCTATGTATTGATCCATTTACCCTCTCACACACACACTACAAGGCTTACCTCATGGATTTGTATCTGATTGGATATTTGATGTGTGTGTGGTTGTCCAGCTCACGGGTGCTTGGAGGCTATCCCATCTGGTGGTGAGTACAAATCCACAGTTTCAGCATCAGACCCTATAGCCGCATAAAGAGAGAGAGTCTTTTTGGTCAAATGATCATTTCTGAGAGGGCAGAATGTGCACTTTCAGTTGACTGCGTGGAAAAATGTTCTCCGGCCCAGTCCAAAGAATCTTAACCTCAAATACTAGTGTAACGGAAAAGGCTCGCCGTTCTTTTCCTCTCCACATTCATGTCAATTTATCATATTGGAGCATGTTGTGATGCAAAGAGGGTGAATTTGTAGTTCCATTAAATTATAAAATGTGTAGACTTCTTATTTGAATTTAATTTTAAAAAATACATCAGCGAGTGGTTGCCATGTGGGTAGGAATTGTCCATAGTATTGTGAGGACTTGCAAGGCATTTCTACACAAACAGTGCAAGTCAGGAGGATCATTCATTATTATATAAATGTTATCGCTCAGGCACAATGACAGCAGTGATGTTGCTCATGAAAACTCAACAAAGCCTAAAAAAAAGCCTCAAAAAAAAAAAAAAAAAAAAAAAAAAAAGCAAAAAACGATCAATTTCTTTCTTGAAATACAACCATATAATTTTGGAAGTGCCTTAGGAAGTACAACAATCATGACTTATAAGATCAGCGTCATTTAGTTTTGTTTGCTATTGTCTGTCACTGTCCTACATTCAGGCCGCCGGCCCACAAACATGCCGTGAATTGAATTTTTTTTTTAAATATTATATGACATGCACTGATAAAGTTGTGCACAATTTTAAAATTATTACAAATTTTGCAGTCTGCCATGGGGCATCAGCTGTAATTAAATCAATCCATTTCTTTTTTTTTTCTTTTTTTTTTTTTTAAACACAGTTAAGCATATCATTTTGCTTTTCAATTGTACCACAATTCACCCCCTCCACTACGGATTTGTCAGGAGACAATATGTTTAGGTGCCGCAGGGTTTTATTCTTTGTTAAATTATCCCAGATCGCTTTTGGCACCAGCAACTGAAATTTAGAGGTTTATCTCATTACAAATTCAGCTACATGCAGCTGACCTCATAGCTCCTGGTCTTCTTTTGTAACATAAAGCTTCTATTTTGGTGATATTTGCGTAGGCGTATGACAAAGCTCTTTTGGCTCACGACACAATACTTGTCAGAGCTACTGCACTTTTAGTAGCCCAACTAGCATATGGTCCCACCACACTGCTGTCCAAACTGCGAGCATCTTCTGGTTTCATTTACAGAGCAGGCAGCTGCCAAGCACACAGGCCACAGGGCTGAAGTGTTAATGGCAAAGAGGACTTTACACCCACTCCTGGCTTCAGCAAGAACCGTCAGACACTGGTGACAAAGAGCCTGGATTCTCTCTCTCTATGTGAATTACCTGCAGCTGTTCTGTTTAAGGAGCTTACATGACACTGGTATAATGTTCGAACCTTAACAATGCGCGCCACCTTTGATTTGGGTAACAAATTTTGAAGCGCAGGCTGGGGTAGGGGGGTTACTGGGAAGGTGGAGAGATGAAAAGCCCATAGCCATAGCTCCAGGTGACTGGGCAGGTGTTGAGGAATGGGTGTCAAACGGCGCTGTCAGTGGCATCACCCCGCGGTGTTGAACATGTCCAAAAGGTGACAAAATGAGGTGTTGCGTCAAGCGAGAGGGTGCTGAGTTTCAGTGAGGGCCCAGGCAGAGACTGCTCTCAGCTTCTGTCTCAGGGGCGATGACTTGGCCATAAATTCTCAAGCCACGGTGGGACGGGTTGGAGGGAAGAGGAGTTTTGACTGCTTTATGCCTGGCAGCTTTGCTTTTACAAGATGGGGTGTTGAAAACAAAACAGAGCATAAATAACTCCAGTGATATGCACATATGCGAGAAGATGAAGATGAGGTGTAGTAGAAAGAAAGAGGCATAGCAAACTAATGAGGTGGGTTTGGAGAGGTGAGGCAGAGCAGTAAATCGCTCTCTTGAAATGCAAGAATGTTGGGAAAACAGTAGTTTCGTACAAAACGGGCAAAATCAAGGTTTGAAAGAATTCATGACAGCTTAAAGCTATGGTATGACCCCATATAATCCACAGGTCTCACGGCGTCTCTGTCCAATTATCTGACAACGCCAGCCTCTCTGTGTGGTTTGAAAATGAAAAAGTATGTGTTCTTGGATTTAATGCTGTGTTCTGGTTTCACCTTTTAACCTGTATCAAACTAAAATAAGAAGTTGAGGCTGAGGACTGTGACATAATATGCTGTTAATAAAAGTCACTGTTCTACTACTGTATTAAGTCAGTGTGGCTCTCAGAGCAGCTCAAACCACTCTGTCAGCCAGCAGTGTGTTTGTGTTCTTGCATAAACAGCAGCCAGTTGTAAGTGAATGATGACAGTCACTTTCAGCGTGGTATCACCTCAGCTGAATCTGGTCCAACAACCAGCCGTCGAGCATCAGCAGTGATTATCGGTTTAACTCTGTCGTATCATGCCGCACGACCACGAGATGTTTGAACTGTTATTCTCTTAATCCTGTGTTATCATCACCGCTGTGTCTGCACGAGGAAGTGGAGACATTGAACTTTTGTTCATTTTGTCAGCGGCTCATTGTAATTTTGAAGTAGGGCCATTTCACCTTTTCCCCTAATAATTCTCAGTTACATAAGATTTATCTTGTTGTGGTTATAAAATCAAACAGAGAACAAAGGGTAGGATGAGAGAAGATGGAACTGCTGCACGGAGAACAACAAATCTGTTCTGAAAATGTCTGAAATTGTTTCACATACAGTTTTGCCGTTGCTGAAATCACCACCAGCTTCTCTGAGCAATCGATGCAATCCTGATCCATCAATATTTCATTGCATTCGCACACCTAGACAGGACTTTGCTCAGCTTCTGCTCAGGTGAAACATCAGCGGCAGTTTGGCAATCTGACATGAAGCAGTCGTAAAGAGCTGATATTCAGTCTGTAACAGAAAACTATTTGTTAACTGTGCAGAATAACATATTTAAAGTATTAGATGTGCTTTATAATTTACTTCTGTTGAAACCTTCCACATGAAACTGCAACACTAAAACTTTCAGTGATTTCATTTTGACATCCTTTAATTAAATGTTAGAGCATGTTTTGACCTAAATGTAGCTTCCTGACTAAAATGCTGTTAGAAGAAGTACTTGTGGGAGTTTTGGGAACCATTGGGGCCTCAATAATATCAGTGCCGTACCTCTCGAAAGGTCTCAAGCAAAGCTATCTAGGTTTAACCAAACTGCCCAGTCTATACATAGACCTTTCCAGTTCAACCTGAGCGGCTTAAAAGGGGGGCTCTAGAGTCCATCTCTGGGTCTCAGGAATGTCATTATCTGACTGTGATACCCCTCCACCCCCCAAACCTCCAATCCTCAATCCAATCTTCAACCCCTACCGTTGGCGAAGGGATCACTTAAATGATTCTTACTGCGAGAAAATCTTCCGTCTGTCGTCCCGCGTGAAAAGATCAAGGATGTTCGGGCATTATTCTCTACAGGGCAGTGGAAGGTGGAGAAAAGTCCAGAAGAATGTCATTCATAAGAAACCTTAGGGTTCCATTATGAATGGCTGAGGGCTGCCACAGAGCCAGAGTCAAAGGCAATTTTGGGCTAAAGCCCAAGAGAAATGTCTCCACATAGAGTGACATCCACAGGGATAAAAGGAATATGAGAGGAGTATATTCTAAAATGACTAAGATCTTCCCCCTAAAGCAGGTGCATTACCACTGCTAAGGTATCAAGACTATAGTGAGGCAATATTCTGGAGTTGAATCAAAGCACTTTGATTCGACTGATGCATTTTAATCTATTTTCACATTCTAATTTAAAAGAATGATACCTATCATGATACACCAAGTCCAACACATTACCTAACAAATCTTTACAAGACAGTCTGCACTGATCAAGCATGTGGGACGACATTATCCAGCCAAACCCAAGCTAGGTGAGAGGTTCAAAGGAGAGTGGTATTTCAAAGCAGCGAGGGCGAGTCCTAATCTTCACCCACCATCAAAGGACATGCAAAGTGCTCTTGTAGGAAATGACAAAGTCCCCCTGTGCACAGCTATTAGGTGCACTAAAACACAGGCCAGGACAGTTCCTCAAAGAGAAAACACAGCAATGGCCAGGGGCAAGGAGATCATTAGGGGACACGTGTGGAGGTACACACACACACACAAACAATATTTAAAGTCTTCATTACCTGGCTGATCTCACCTGTATAGCTTGTTACAGAGGTTAATTATTAGCAAAGAGCAATTTCTCCAGCACACAGGGTCAGTGACAGAGATGTGCTGATCACACCTGTACAGCCTGTATTCAGGTGACGCCCTCAGGTCGCTGACCAGGTCAACCAAACAACTAAAATAAGCAATGAGGAAAAGGAAGAGAGGACTATCAATCAATAGCTTTAGATTACAAGAGATCCAGGTAACATGTTTTCAACAAATGGTGCCATGGACACACAATTTCATCCAAACATCATCAACAATGACATGGTGAAATAATTTGTGCACCCTTACCATTGTCAGGTTATATGGGTTGAGTATCTTTTAGATTTTTCAATAAAAGCAGTGATATAATATTTAATTTCCAGGCCTTTTAGAGAAAAAAAAATCCAAATCAGGAAGTATTATGTTAAAGACATAAACAAGAAGGACCAGACGTCTGAACAACACCCTGTCTATATGCATGAGTGCAAAGGTAAAAATGCAAGATTAGAGAACCTGCAACATCAGATAAGTCTCCACTGTTGGGGTCAGGGTTGTTAAACAGTGTGGGCTGCCTCTGAGTGCAGCATCTGCAGACTAGCAGGCTCTGCAAACCAGGTTTATGCACAACAATGTAGTTTCACATCCCATGTTTTTTTTGTTTTTTTTTCTAATCAACCAAGCATGTGAAAGTCAACATCAGTTAGGTTTTTAATCACATCTGAAGACACTATGCAGTGTTTGAAATCTCCACAGAGAAATTCCAGACATACAATGGAAGATTCCAGACAATCTATTACGAGTTATGATTTGCATAGGATGCATTGCTGCAGAGAATTCAAGCAGCAGTGCCAACAAGCAGTGGCTAATGAGCAGTGTCAGGGAACAATGCGCTGTTTGAGTTGTGGTTTATTCACAGTCCCTCAAGACTCATTCAAACAAGCTCTGTCCTTTCAAGACAACAGCTCAGACTGTGTTGTGTCCACCTCCAGGCGGACCAAGACACCAAGCTTCCAGTCTGACATGCATTTGTCAGTGCCTTGTACTCTCTGGTGCACTCCTGTGCTGAGCCTCTGCTGCTCTCATTCACTCCCTGACAGGCAGGTTTACAAGTTTATACCCTGTTCAGTTTCCCTCATCACGTCTCCATATTTGTGACTGCAGGGGCTCCTTGTCCCAACTCCACACTCTCTCCACAACAGTCTGCAGAGAGAGGGGAGAGGAGGGGAGGCAAAGGAGGTAGAAAGACAGAACAGGTTGGAACATTTTTCAGGGGTCCTGTCATTTTTTATCTGATCAGCCAGGAGCTGTTGGACTACAAATCAAAAGTGTGCCAAAGTAAAAGAGAAGACAACAAAACACAGACAGGAGCTTTGCATTCCATCCTCCACCAGGAAAAGTCCCATCCTCGGGCAAAGCCGGCAACTTTCCTTGGCCCACTTACTCTTTTGAGTGTCTTTATCTCTCTGTGGACTGTTATGGGATTTACAAATGAGATTCTGGTGGTAATGTTTTCAGTGCACGTCTCTGACTTCTCTGCTAGGGCCTCATTTAGCAACACGATGCCCTCCAGGCAAATCTGACAAGTTGAGCTGCGGCGTCAACATATAGAGGTAGATTAGAGTTTAATGCAAACAATATTCTCAGTGTCAGGCTTTTTTGGGAGCCTGGCTCTTGCAGAAGTGACAGAGCACACTTGGTACGAAGTACTACAGGCACAAACTCAGCATCAGCTAACAGTATTCATTTCTCTTTAATGTAATAAGTTAACTATTATAAGGCCAAATCCTTTCAAACTCCTTATTGATTCAATTTATCTGTAGCTTACAAGCAACATAAATGAGAACTAGGATCATATTTAAGAGCTAACCTAAATGTTTTGTATTGCTCTTTGGTAATTTATTGAAAGAGAGGAAATAAAATATCTGATAAGAGATTAATTAGAGTTAGAGCTGAAAAAATCTTTACTTAATGAAACAAATCCAAAATGAAACCATCAAAAATCAACCCTATCTGAGGTGTTCCTCATGAGGTGTAGTTTAATACATCATCAGCCCTACCTCTCCACTTGACCTGACAGCAACAGCCTGGAGAGTGTCCCAGCTTGTGATTAAATGAAATGGAAAATTATATCATCGTGTGTAACAGTTTTCAGCATGTTCTGCAACAGCCCGGCACAGAACAAAGGCTGTTATGGGCATTTGAACAAGGCATCCACCTCATGCTATCATAAGTGATAACCTTGTTGGAAGTGGGAACTTACAAGTAGCAACACAACCATGTAGTTCACTCTGCCTTCACACAGGTTTCCATGAAGTCTGTGAACATAGTGCCTAAGGAGGAATGGATAGAGGGATGGATTGTGACAGGTTCTCTAATCCCTCTCTTTTCCTTTCTGCTTCACTCTCATACTTTGTTCGCCACTTCAACATTCCACTTTGTACTGAACTACAAACTACTGAAAGCTTTGAATTAACTCCAGACAATACGAACACAAAACATATTGCAAAATGTGTCTTTTTTGACTCGCGTTCAAGGATCATTTCAGCAGAAACAATGGTGGAATGTTACCAGTTTAAATTTGAGGGTACTTCTATTGCATTAGACTTAAATGTGTTCGTAATGTTTAGTGTACTCTCATTGATGCTAATCGAGTGGACGGAAACACATCTCAGCACCACGAACTGCAGCCTGTGTGAAGAAGCTAAAATTAGCTCCACTTCTACCACCTTCCAAATTAAAATGCCTCATGCACTAAGTCAGTAATAACAATCCAACCGTTTAAGCTATGTAACTTGAATATAACAATAACAGCAGCCACTTTATCTGCATAATGATTATTTGAGCTACAATGTGCTGACACGCGCTGTTTGGAACATTTCTCTCTGTGATATTGCTACAAAGGAAAGGAGCAGGATACAGCTTCTAGCACTTGTCAAAACTGAAAACTAAAACATTATTTATTATTTATAATTACTAACCTTAAGAAGCTATTTCTTGAGAAGATTTTGTTAACAACATCGAAGCTAGCATTGATGGACCCGAAGAGTGGTTGACGTCACTGCACAGCTTAGCTACTTGGTTAATGACATGTTTGGTGGGATAAGACAAAAGATGACACCATTACGAGGCAACTACTGTGAAGCAACTGAAAAAATAGCCCTTGTAAAACTAATACACAGAGTTAAAACTTAGATAGCAGGTCTTATGAGAACACTTACCACAGTTTTATTCTTCCATATCCAGATTCCTCGAAGATCTTCAAAGAAAGTTATCAAATTAGCACAAAAAAAATCTTCTGTTTGCTGCATAATGAGCTAACTTATTTTACATTTTCTAATGGTAAGCTATGGGTAAACTTTTATGGTTCTGAAAATAAATTTGAAGAAGTTATTCCCTGAACAAGTATAAAATTTACTTTGACCATCAGATACAATTTAACTTAAGTGTGCTTTTCTCTGTAGGACCATGTGTATTGAGCTTGCTCATGTGGAGAGCTCCTTTGCCATGTCATGCTAACGCAATTTAAGCTACTTTTTCAGTATCTGAAAATGTACCAAGGTTAGGTTGAGGATCTAAAATTCCTGCATTGGGTTTGACTTGAGGAGCTTCAAATTGATTAATTTCAATTTCCTCTTTTAAAGATAAGACAAGCTCTATCAAAGTCATGTTTGATGACACCTCAATGTAGAATATAAGTATGAACATCTGATCATAATGACCTTTCATTTGATTAACGATGCAAACAAGCGGGAGATGAACACTCCTGCTCTTTGATACTCGATGTACACCCTGGTCATGAACTTCAAACTGTTTCTGTAGGCCATCAGGCTAAAGGCAGCGAGGTCAGATGTCATGTTCTGCTCAACAGGTTCAGAGGGTCACCTGGTACTTTTTGTGCCTCTGGACATAGGAGGCTTGTCACACAAAGAAAGCTCATCTATGCACAGACATGTGCAACACACTGACCCCTGTAATGCAGACCTCCCACAATAGCAGCTGCAACATATTTCTGACTCAGAGACAGCTTCACTTTTCTATCCAAGCAGCAGAGATTGTAGTAGTGATTTTATTGCACTGGGAGTGGCTGAGTCAAAAGTTTTTGTTTACAGTGTCATAGTCTTGATTGTGTGAATTTCCACCCTTTAGCAAGGTGTGTGGTGGAATCCCTTTGTTTCCTCTGCTTCATTTCTGCGGTTTCCAGCAGCCCATCATACTTTCACATCAGCCCGGTTTAGATACTGAGAAAACCCCCAACCATGCCGTAAACCCCCCAGGCCAGTAGAGGCCCCATACGGACCTGCCTGGGCATGCACCTGCCAAGCCCTGCAGTTCGCTGCTGCTCTGCTGCTTGTCTCGTCCCCTGCAGCAGATTCCCCCGGCATTCTGCCTCTGTGGAGGTTTCTGCGTCTGCTGCTCCCTCACTCGGTTGAGACACGTTGCTTGTGGCTTCCGAGAAGTGAGGCAAAGCAGGCAGGATCAGCATGGCACACATGTGGTCTACATGCATGCGTCTGCATGTGAGTCTGTTTGCACGATATGCCTCATAACCCCTCAGGGTTAAGACTCTCATTAGCACCTAGCCAAAAAGATATCCCTTTCATCTCATCTGTCCATACGGATCAAATGATGCACATCCTTTGCAAACAAAGACAAATAGGCTGGCAGATCCACGGCCTGTGGTCTAAACATGCTACGGTCACCACAAAGTCCCATGCGGTTAGCTAATTGATTCCATCAGAAATCCTGAGTCCACTGCCTAAGCGAGTATTTCAGGGTTGCGGACGAGCAGTTTAGCTGTCCTGAATGGAACCTGAAATGCAGCAAAGGTTGGCACAGCGGTCTAACTGCGAAGATATCTCATTTAAGCAGTAGAGATTTTCTTTTTGAGTCAATTTAGTGACGTAATTGTGGAGCATGTGATACTAGTGTTCAAATCCGAGCTCTGTGCTGGGAAGGCATCATTCGCTGAGGTCCATCCCGTGACTGAGAGATTAATGGGCAGTAACCAAACTAGCAGACAGTGTAATTAAGGTCCTTAGTCACTCAGTCACCAGACAGAGTGAAGTCAGCAACGCTTGAACTCAATGATGTTGGTGGGGTTGGGACTGGCAGATGAGCTAATGTGGCTGCGTTCGCTTGGGTAAACTCAAGACAAGAACATAAATGGAGATTGATGAGCTCTATCAAATTACTGACTTTGCATGGGAACATCAAATTAAGGAAAACAGCATTTTAGGTTTGAGTTATTATGTTGGATATGATGGAGACTTATTTTTCCTATGTATAGTAGCGTTTGATAGTTTATGTAACTGTATTATCTTTGAGGAGCAGTGATCAGTTTCTAATTGAAACATATGAGCTGTTTGTTGTGTATCAGTGATACTACACGAGTGGCTCACAGCTGATTATGTGATCATCATATGTTCCATAACACCAGCTGTAAAAGCAAAACAGCTCAGCCTCGTGTCTCAGTGCGTAGCTCCACCGGCAAATCTTGATACCTGCTGTAACAATGCTCACCTGAGATCAAAAACAGCGTATGGCCGGGGGAGGGGGGTTCGGCTGTGGGGGCAGGGTTTTGGTAGTCGCCACAAGTAGAAAGCAAAAGCGCACAAGAGCTGTGAACTTATCTAAGGGGGGATTTTTTCCCTGTGACTTCAATGGCTTGACTTTTGTGTCGGGGTGGGGCATAGCGCTGCACTCATCTGTCAGAGTCAGTGGCTGCTGTGATTGGGTTGCGCCCTGCGGGGGTCCTGAGGTCATCCTGAGTGGCGCTCTGATCTGATCAGTGTCAATTGTTCCCCCGTGATCCTCTCATGGCCTCCAGCGCCACGTTGTCCGCCCAGACGCAGCCAGGTGCTGGAGGAGTCTGCTCGGCCCTGGTGAAAGCGCTTCTCTCTCAGAGCTGCGAACTGGCAGCACATCTTCCCCTCCATAACCCTTGTAAACACTTCCATCCAACACATCTACTGCCGAGCCTTCTTCATTCCTGAAGAATGCAGACTTGAAACATGTATGTCTCTTCGGCTGATATAGTGAGCATGAGCTTCTGGAAGAGACCGTACAGTTTTGTTTAAGCTTGTCATCACAAAAAGCATGTTAAAACAAGGGCATGGCAAACATGTTTTCTCCCTCTCTGTCTTTTATTTCAAGAGAAAAAGAAAGCAATTAAAATTAATTACTTGAATGAAACTATAATGGTTTCTGGCATCACAAGCTGATCCTGGCTTCTTCGTTGTGGTGATTAATCCCTGCTTAGGCACATCTGCACGGGCCTTCTGGTGAGGCGCGCAGCTTTAGATATGCCAGGTTTTTTTGTCCATCACCAGCAAGCTCAGCTGCACACGCTGTCACTCTTAAAAACATCAAAACTCCAGAGGAAAACCACAAATTAATGATGAAACTGCAAAGGCAGGTGTTCTCATATATATATTGAAATTGCACAAGGGGGCTTTTCCTAAACTACGCAG
Organism: Seriola lalandi dorsalis; assembly: GCF_002814215.2. NCBI lineage: Eukaryota > Metazoa > Chordata > Actinopteri > Carangiformes > Carangidae > Seriola > Seriola lalandi. Next base: position 308,700 of record NW_019524870.1, read on the forward strand.
ACAGGTTCTGGTGTGTCTGTTAGATCAGCAGATCTGTGTACGCTAACAAGTGGGAACACTTTGAAAAGTCAGTACTAATAGCTTGTATCCCTGCCCTGAAGTGGGCCTATTAGCCTCCCCCCTCACTCCTGGTGGAAAAAAAAAAAAGAAGGAGACAAAATAAACAGGAGCTCTTAGTATAAACTACATTAAGCAGATAAGTCAATAAAACACTCAAGTATGAATCAGTGTATTGTCACAGAGCTACGCTTACAGTAAAACCTGAGATTAATGGATACAGAAGAGGTCCCCTCTTGTAGAGCAGGTTGCCTTTCACGGAGCCCTCCCTGGCAGGTCACCATCACTGCTATTGTGGGGTTGAGTTCAGGGAGGGCACAGACTTGTACTGTGAGACAAGCAGTTTTAATTCCCACATTCTTTACACTTGTAAAAGCACTAGGGCTGATACAAAAGATACAAAACTGAGCTTGTGTGCGATACTTTTTTGATACCGTACTTTAAGGAACATGTAGGTTTTTCTACATTTAACAAAATAAGCCCCGATGTTACATGTTCCGATCCTTACAAGAACTTTGTTTACATGAAAAACAGCCCAAAATGAGCATAAGTTTTGTTAAATCGGGTTCGGTTTCTGATTGATTATTAAGTTTGATACACAGCTCTTAACCTTATATTATAAGTCTCTTTTGATCACCTTGCAACACAGATGCAGAGATGTTTCTTTACGCCCAGCAGACCTCACTTAATGATGCTTTTCCCCTCTCCGTGTGTGTCGCAGGTCCCTGGCCCTCGGGCAGCAGTACTCGTCTCTGGGCTCCCAACCCATCCTGTGCGGCTCTATCCCCGGCCTGGTGCCCAAGCAGCTGCGTTTCTGTCGCAACTACATCGAGATCATGCCCAGCGTCGCAGAAGGTGTGAAGCTGGGGATCCAGGAATGCCAACACCAGTTTAGGGGCCGGCGATGGAACTGCACCACCATCAAGGACAACCTTGCCATCTTTGGCCCTGTGTTAGATAAAGGTAGATTTTTTTTTTTTTTTACAAGTACAAGAAAAAGAAAGGAAGCCTCCCATAAATCTTATGGCTGTACTTTGTAATGGTATAAAGTACATATGTATCTGAGGCTTAAAGTATAAAATAAATTACGATCTAAATGATCTGTGCCAAACAACACCCCGCAATAAAAAAGCAGACTGTATATCTGAGGCTACTGCAAGCTGTTACAAAACATAGCATTCACCAGTTTTGCACCCTAAGGCTTCTCACTGCCTGTACTCTGGGCTTTTGTTGACTAACTGGGGCAATTACAATAATATACACCTTTCCTGGCTGCAGTGAGAAATGAGCGCAGGTACAAGCACTGACACATTATCCAACCTCCATCCATCTTTACCTTCAATATCGCATTTGTCTTCAGAGTCAAGTCAAGCTTCTTTTCGGTTTTCCCAACCATGTTTACACTCTGATACATGAAAGAGGGTCAGCGTGGTGAATCTATCAACAAAACCTGACAAGAACAGCTGATATACTGGAGACATCCATCAGCCGCTTCACACGCAGAATACTAATTGTCCCTTAAACATCCCACTAAACCTTGACAGTGGGAAACAATAGGCGCAGGTGTCCCGCTTTAGGCCTTGCAGTCCCTAATTATAAAGGTAGAAGTTTGTGTGTTGTGAGTGAGGCTGCTGATTGGAAATGAATTACCCTGTGTGTCAGAGGGGAAGGAATCTGGGCAGAAATGGGCAGTGTGAGCAGTCCAAGCTCCTCAGTCAAATAAAAGGGAGAGGGGAGGCCAAATGAGATTACAGGCAATAGAAAAGGGCCGGGGGGCTCCGCTCAACCCCTACTGTGCATGAAGACCAGTGTGCGCCTCACACAGTCCAGCTCCCACGGACGCCCCATTCACACGCCCTTTTGACTCTGTCATGAAAACAGGCTGAAAGGGGATCTCTCCCAACCTAGCCCGGCTGTGCACTCTGGGATGGGGAAGTAAAGGAAGGAAGGAAGGAAGGAAGCAAGGAAGGAAGGAATCATTCATTTGGGAATGATGAATGGAAGCATTCGCGTTAGGGAAGGGAGAGCTACCAACCACTAGCAACAGCCACTGTTAGCAGTGCGTTGGCCATGGTGGTGCTGTTGGTGGATGCCTGGAGGAAGTGGGGGGTTGAGGTCCTGTGGTGGGTGGTGGTGTATGGGATTTCAGCTCAGGGTGTTGGCGGAGGGGTGGCTGGAGGGAGAGTGGGGAGGGAGTTCGGGAGTTTGGGGAATGCCAGCTCCGGGCAGAGCGGGGCTGTGGGGGCGCGAGTCGCTGGGCCCTTTGTGTGGATAATACAGTGTGACACAAGGGAAACAAAGGCGGATTGATGGGCCCAGCAGGTAGCAGGAGCAGCGCTAGCCTTGGCTAACAGCCAGAGCTCCAGGGGCCCAGGGCTCACAGGCCCATGTTGTGGAGGGCCCAGTTAGGCTTGCCAGGGTGAGCAGGGATGCCCAACCTGAGGACTGTGTGTCATCCAATCACGCAAGGGTTCGCTGGGGATTTAGATGAAAACTGTATCCTTTCACTATGCACAGGTTATTTCATAAGATTTATCCACAAATAACAGATCAGTCAACATATGGGTGTCGTCAGTTTCAATCATTATTTTTTTTTTTTTTAAATAGTTGTGATTTACAGTGTTTGCGTCACATTTTCACAACAAAGCGCCAGGACAGACCAGATGTCAGAAATATAGATGGATACAAACTGATCCTTGTGGCATCATATTAGCTCTATAGGCAAAAACACCTAGCATAAACAGGTATTTCTGTTTTGTCAGTTCACTTGAGGATGGGAGAATATGACTTGTCTCTAGTCAGACATTAGTAAACTCTGTCGGAGGCTTGTTTGACTGGCTCTTGGCAGTGGACTTGCTGAGTGAATTTCTGGCTTTTGCGGTCTGTAAGATACGATGTTAATGCTCTGGTTGTTTTCATACAAATTTCAAACCTCAGATCGCACAGTTGTGCACATCAGAAATCGAGGCCACTCGATGCTCTTGAGAAGTCAAGCCACCGCTTAAGGACACCTCCCCATACCTGTGTGTGCGTGTGTTTTTGTCTGTCTGTAACAAAGCTAGTAGAGTGTAATGGGTGAGCCACGGTAAGTGTGCTGTGATTGTGAAACAATGGTGTCTGGTTACATAATAAGCTGTTGCCTTCAAAGGAGGCGTAACTCCATCCCTCAGTGTAAAAAAGAAACAGGCCGACACACTGCTAGGTTTCACCAGAAGGCCTTGGGCTCTGAACGGGGAAAGGTAGGAGGGTGGAAGGGTGGTGAAGGGTGGAGGGGGAGGTGGGGGTGACAACATTCCTGAAACACTATCCAGATGCAAAGCAGCACACCTCAGGGATGACAGGAGGTCACTGAGATCCCACTGAGCATTAGGCCCTCCTGACACAACCACAATGGGCTGATGTCACTGCAGGGACTCTGCTTTTAGTCTCCTTCATATGTGATCCTCATCAGTGATGATAATCATATGATAAATACTGTGAACCATGTATGGGAGTGTTGTTCTCTAGGCTTCTTGTTTTTTTTCCAGGTACACAAATGTGCTGTCTCAAAGATGAAATGTTATGTTAAAAGGCTTTTGCCTGGAGGTATCTCTTTCAATACCTCTGTCTGGATGTTGGCAGCAGTACAGATTGCCTTGTCCATGCTGAACACAAGACTGACACACTCCCTATCTCTCTCTCTGCCTGTCTGTCCTTCATCTGTCTCTCTCAGCAACCAGAGAGTCAGCATTTGTCCACGCTATCGCCTCAGCGGGCGTCGCATTCGCAGTGACGCGCTCCTGTGCCGAGGGCACGTCCACTATGTGCGGCTGCGACTCCCACCACAAGGGACCTCCAGGGGAGGGCTGGAAGTGGGGTGGCTGCAGCGAGGATGCAGAGTTTGGGGTGCTGGTGTCCAGAGAGTTCGCCGACGCCAGGGAGAACCGTCCAGATGCTCGCTCGGCGATGAACCGGCACAACAACGAGGCAGGACGCACGGTAAACAGATTTAGACACATTTGAAGAGCCTGTGCAAGGATGTGCTGTTAGGTTTCTGTATTCCAGGTTAATATACAGTACATGGCCAAAAGTATGTTTCTGTATATGTATGTAAATCTGCTGATATAACAGCCTCCACTCTTCTGGGAAGCTTTCCAAAATCTTGAGGACAGCCACAAGAGGATTACTGATGGTCAGTTGATAAGGCCTGGCTCTCAGTCGGTGTTCCAGTTCATCCCAAAGCTGTTGGATGAGGTCTGTGACCTTCCTCCACACCAAACTGGGAAAAGCATTTCTTTACAGTCCAGGCTTTGTTCACAGGCTTTGTGTTGAAACAGGAAAACTGTTGCCACAAAGTTGGAAGCAAAGTGGGAAAACACAAACCTTGACAAACAGAGGTGGACGGGGAAGTCCGCATACTTTTGGCCAGATAGTGAACATAGCAAATACCACCACTGTCAAATCAGTTTGACAGTGTATTTACAACATTTACAAAATGTTCTGACTCTGCAAGATAAACGCAGGTTCCACTGTTGAGTACGTCGGTACATTCAGGGGGTACAGCTGTAATACAGCACATTAATTAGACAAACTCTGCACAACCTGCCCTATAAATAAGGTGAAAAAACTGAAACCAAGGTGCAGTAAACAATGGACAATGATCCGACTGTCTCGCAGAAGGGATGGATTTATATTGTTTGGGATCACTAATTGTTCATGTGACTGGCAGGGATTTGGTATTTGACTTGTCCGCACATTTCTGAGCTTCCACCAGAAAATGAGCACTTGACTTTGAATGACTGGTTAATTACTCATCTCAGCAACACCCTAACTCCTTGCCATGCCCCCCCCACACCTCGCCTTTCATGCCTTGCATCCCAATGAAAAAAATTCCCTGACAGTCAAATAACCCGAGTGAGTTGAGGGGGAAAAGAAGGAAATCAGCTCAGACTTAAAACATCACTGGCTGCTGTCACCACTGGGAGAAAACAGGCTCCCCGGCTGCTCGCTGAGGGGCAAATGGAGGGACCACACGGCAACAAGACAACCCTTTGATCTGAGCACACAGGAGCAGTCAGAGAGACCACAGGAGCTAGCTGAACAGCGGCACTGTCAGGAGTCTGCTCTCCTCTCCACCTGGCCCTCTCACGCTCCATTATTTAGCCCCGAGGGCCTCTGGGTCTTGATGTTGGCATGACAAGCTCACAGTGTGATGTCACTAGTCCCATCCACCCCTCTCCACACACCCCTACTCTCCCCCTTCATCACCCACAGGTGCCACAGCCACCTGCCTTCCGCCCCAGCCGGGGGAATTCTGCAGCTAAATATAGCCGCCGAATTAAAGCACAACACAATCGAAACACAAAGGTAAAATATGCCCCACGGCGGCACACTCATGATGTGAGCCAGTGACTTCAGAGAGAATTAGCAGCAGCACAGACCCTCTTTACTTCGCAGCTGCATGACACTTAAATAAATTGCAGCCAGTGGCGTATTGTTATTCTTGGCCTGTTCTGTGAGTCTTTAGTGGTTTTGTTAGTCTGCATTGCTGAGTATCCTGTATATTTCTAACCATAAAACTCCATCAGATCCTGCCTGGTGGTGACTGACTTAACCGCCCCCATAACAGCTGAGTCACTTTATTAAATCAAAGTTTACCAGCGCATTTTAGTTAATTACACTTTAAAAGGCACACTCCACCCAAAATGCACCTTTTCAGTAAGAAATACCCACTCTCTGTCGGCCGTGAGAGGTACTGAAGCTGGTTTGAATTCACAGCAGTTAAAAGTGGATTCCAGACACAGATCCAAGGCTCAACCAGTACAAGTGTCTTTAGGGATTTAATTAATAAAAAAGAGAAATTATTTGGAGTAATTTAACATATGGATCCACTGATAAGTCATCATACATGGAGTCCGTACAAATGACCAGAAAATATTTGTACAAGTAAAGGTGTTGAAACAAGAAAAGTTAGGACTGGTTTTGGTTTAAATGGTCCTACCAAGTGATCATACGGTATTTGTCTTCTGTGTTTTCTCAGACCATCCTCGACCACATGCACCTGCGCTGCAAATGCCACGGCCTGTCAGGAAGCTGCGAGGTGAAGACGTGCTGGTGGGCGCAGCCGGACTTCCGCATGCTGGGCGACTACCTGAAAGACAAGTACGACAGCGCCTCGGAGATGGTGGTGGAGAAACACCGTGAGTCGCGCGGCTGGGTGGAGACGCTGCGGGTCAAGTACGCCTTCTTCAAGCACCCCACCGAGCGTGACCTGGTCTACTACGAGGGCTCGCCCAACTTCTGCGAGCCCAACCCGGAGACAGGCTCCTTTGGGACACGCGACCGAGTCTGCAACGTGTCGTCACACGGCATCGAGGGCTGCGACCTGCTGTGCTGCGGCCGCGGCCACAACACCCGGACTGAGAAACGCAAAGAGAAGTGCCACTGCATCTTCCACTGGTGCTGCTACGTCAGTTGTCAGGAGTGCGTGCGCGTCTACGACGTGCACACGTGCAAGTGAGAGAGAGAGGCCTGTTGCTTTCAGACAAACTGAGTGCTGGACTACAAGTGCTGCCCACCCCCGCCCCTCAACTCCCCATCGTCCTGCACGACTTCCCTGCTTCTCCAGACACAGACTCTGTTCCCCACACACTCATCAGCACCACACACTGAGGCCCTAACGGGTGATGGCACATCAGAAATGGATCCTTCTCCACCTTTCATTGTCAAAACCCTGCACTAGAATCCGTCTGCATCCACTTCCATAAGTTCCTGTGTTGACCTGACTGCTCTCATTGGAAGAAGTCAGACTTGTGCCACTTTCCCCTGGTTCCTCTTCCTGCAGCATTGGGCCACGACCCCCCCAGCCCCATCCCCTTCCCCCTTGTCTTTATTTATTTCCCCCCTCCATGCCAACATAATGCTTGTGGCATGTACAGTAACACTTTTTACCTGTGAAATTAATGCAGTAAAAAAAAAAAACTTTCAGACTCTCTTTGCTTTTGAATAAAAAGCATTTTCTAACTAACACCTCACTTCTCCAGCCAGTCTGGTTGGTTTACCTATTGTTTTTTTTTTTTTTGTTTTATAAAAACTAAACCAACCTCTACACCGTCACTTAGTCATAAGTGATACTGAACACGTCGGCAGCCCCAGGAAACCATCACTTTGTAACTACTGAACTGAACTGAGAACAGCAGGCAGGCGCTGGAGGTGCCGTAGTCCTGTCTTTTTTGTAAACTACTGAGCTGATGAAATCCTCAGTGTTGCTACTCCCTGCTGACTGACTCGACTGCACCAGTCAACCGGGAAGCCTGGAAGATATATGCTATAGCCTGATTTTATAGCCCTGCATTTCTGAAATATCACCAATGGGCTGGGACTGGAGGTATGCAGGAGGGGGCATGTGTGCGAGCCACATGCTCATTCCACTAACCACCCTACACATGTATATGTATGCACTATTCAGTTCCACATACAGCAATGCCAGGTGGTAAAAATTTAGAGCATTGTTTATGCGAGCAAATTTTTCTTCATTGCAACCTTGCGGTTCTTATGAATGACGACTTTGTTCCTGCATTCGGGCACGATCAACCTGTAAATTGCTCATGATTTCCACAAGTGTGATGCAACAACACAGTTATACATTATCCAGACTAAGGAGCGCTGTGGCGAAAACAACACAGAAAAACAAATTGTATGAGTGAGTAGAAGAAGATCATTTATGGCTGTTTCATTTATAAATTTATGCATCAAACTTGAGTCAAGCTTTAGCATGCTTAATATTAATTCTGGTCTTATGAGTGAGAGATCTTTTGTATCTAACACTTCATGCATTCGTCAGGTCCATCTTAGAGACTTTAAGCAAAACTTTCTTTTATCACTGTAATAAAAAAAAAAAAGAAAAAGGGGGACATGTGACGACATGTGGAGACCAGAGTGCAGAGCAGATTCTCATTGGCTTTCACATCCTTTCCTTCTATCCTTCCTTTCTTCCCTCCTCCCTTCCTTCTCTCAATATTTTCCCCTCAGTAAGACAGCTTGAGGTTTTTAAGAAGCCTGATTTATGAACTTGCGTTCTTGTCAGTGCACAACAAAAACACTTCTGCCTTGCTGTTCTGGTTTTGGAGATATTGGAAGAACAATATAGTGAACTGAAAATTGTGTTTTCAGAGGCATGGATGTCAGCCCAGTAGAGTTTGCGTGGGAGGAAATGTTTTTTAAGATCAATGAGCAAAATAGTTGTGATTTTTGAGTGGACTGAAAAAAAACTTCCAGTTCATGTAGAAAACATGACTGACATTAAGCTGAAGACGGTTGTGCAAGATCTGTGTGTGTGTGTGTATGATGGCTGCCAGTGACAAACAGAAGTGGATGGAAAAACGGATGGATGGATGGATGGATGGCAGGCTGGCTCTTCACAATGGTGGAACAAACTGTGAGAGGTTTCCACACAACATGTTCTGACAGTCCCACCTGCTTCCTATTAATTATATTCAACAACAAAAATACAAGTTACCCAGTAGTGTATAGGCGGTCCTCTCTTTGTGACATAGCTTAGCATTTGCGTCATCTTCTACACAGCCCTCCCTACCTGGGCCTACCTTTCTGTGTTCAGTCCCCTCCAACCCCCCCACCCCC
>NW_019524870.1:317395-330015 GCF_002814215.2 Seriola lalandi dorsalis
CTATCCCCGAACCCCTACTTCCCCCGCTATATCCAAAGTTTTGTACAAATGTTTTAAAGTGAATAATTCCCTTTTTATTTTATAATCGTAAATGTTATGTTTTTATAAATATTATTTATTATACAATGTATATATCTGTATGACTGAGCTAAGATTATATATTTGAAGAACAAAACGGTCTCGTGCTTTTTTTGCTTCTCAGCCAGAGGAACACACACTTATTAATAACCTCACTTCATTGTAATTAATAGTATGATTAGATATCTGATCATTATATACATTAAACTCTCCCCTAGTTCATAGTATCATATACTACACATGGACTTTGATTAAGAACTTTCATTAAGAACTTAAGACTTTAAAGAACAAGTTTGGTTATTGTCAACAAATCCCATGAAAAGACCTAAATTACAATGATACATCTTACTCTTTAGTTTATTTTGACTCAGTCCTACAAGTTTCCTCCTGCTGCTGTAAATAGTCACTAATACACCAAATGTGTATTCATCCGCTGCTGAAAAATGTCCCCAAATAAATGCACTATTTCCTCCTGTTTGAGTATTTTTTGCTAAAAAACTACAGTGCCCAGGTATTTTAGGAAATTACTATGAATTAAAACTTTGTATCTTTATTGACAGACTTACGCTTTGTTAGTTTTGGTCTTTGGCTTTTTATGGGATTTGTGGCAGTGAGAAAATTATTTCTTAGCATGAACATGGAATATTATTGAAGAACTTGCTATTAACTTTAAATATACAGCAGTTACATTTTCAAAGATATGCTAGTTATTATGTATGATGAGATGATCCAGATCAGGTGACACAATTACATCATAATCATAATCTTCAAAGGCATACAAGTACACAAATGCAATGGTCACGACTATTAATCCACCATTTTTATTTCATTTCACTTATATATTTAAAAAAGGAAAAAAAAAAAAAAAAGACCACATGCTGCAGCAACACAATTTCCATTTGCCGCACGTTCATGAGGGAGGAAGTAACTGATACTGAAACAACATTTCTGCCTCTTTGGTTTACATTCACGGAGGAGTGGATGAAGAAATCGGCATCCAGTGGATGACTTCCTATGCAGCCAAACAGACGTGCTGCAGTAGCTACTTGGTAAATGGCTGACAGTGTTGTACAATTATTGCTCAACATAAGATGCTGTGGAGGTTAACCGCAAAATGTCTTAGTAGGCTCATTTCATTACATAAAATTTCTCATAATTATGAAATTATGCTAGGTCATAATTATACTTTTTTTATGATTACAACATGTCATGACGATGAGAAGAACACTTGATAATTAAAACAACTTGTAGATTTTTTTCACAGTTTTCATAGAGACTGCAGATTTTTCTTTCTGGGTTTAATTGGACAATGTTTGAACTAAATCAACATCTTAAGTCTCAGACATTCCTCTGTGGATATTATATTGTACATCGCAACTGCAAACCGCTGTAGAAAGTGACACGTCTTTTAAACATCATGAGCTCCGGCTCTGAGGTAACTTCCCTTTAAAACGTTTGGTGGTCATTGATTTCATAATTAATTTCAGAAACTACAGAGTTTCCTGTTAGTACTAGAATTAATTTATTCATAAAATAAAAAAGGTCAGACATAAGCAAGTACACATTATGATAAGAACACAGTGAGATCTTTAAGTCCTGTTCTGGAATGATCAGATTATAAATGTGTGCATACAAATAAGGGCTTTATAAACACACAGTATTATAATTAGTGTTTGTGCATGCACGTCTACTTGCCATGTGTCTTTTGCCTCGACTCTTTCATATATAAAATCACAATGGAGTGCTAGGGGCATCGCATGGAGATAACAGCACTAGTCTTCAAGAAATGCAATATACACCAGATACAACAAACACCGCTTGTTTCTCTTATTTTACATGTTCACACAGTGCTGAAGAGGAAGAGGCTGCCTGGTTGGTTGCTTCTGCAGAAAGCTGCAGTGCAGAGAGAAGCGCACAGAGCTTCGGGGATGGGAAGGAAGGATGCAGAGAGAGATGGAAACTTGTCTCTCGCTCGCTTCCTCCTGCCAGCCTCTTTCAGGCTTCCGATCCTCAGCAACTGAGTGAAGAGAGACAAATAAAAGTGATAAGAGAAAGGCAGGCAAAGGAGACATGCTGCCACAAGAGAGCACCTGTCTAGTCGACCTATTTTTAGGCACGCTGTGTGCTAACTATACCATAAGTCTCTGAGGCTGTGATGAGAAAAAAAAGCTCTCGCTGCAAGTTGAAAAGTTGTTCCAAGTTTTTGTTCATCACCCTGAGGGGTATTTCACAGAGTGGGATTAGCAAGTTAGCCTGATAACTTTAAAAGGAAAAATATCTTCTGAAACTTTGCCCTTTATTGGCCATGATCAACACACAAGAAGCAAGAAGAATCATATTAATGACAATTTACTGAGATTGCCACTGACGGAGCTTGTAGCTATTGCTTTATGTGATTATAGTGTCCACACGAGATGCTGAGGAAAATAAAATGTCATTATGGACATACATACACTTATAACCTTCAGGGTAGCTGATTTGTGCACAGTTAAGCATGCATACTCCTAAAATACTTCCACTGCAGACTATGCATAGCCATAGATATCCAGAATAACAAGATAGTTAGGAATAGTTTGACAGCATCTCTGAAGTTCAGAAATTAATATGATATATCTTGTTTGTTTAATTTGTACAAAAACCATCAATTTTCCATTTACAAGGGCCAGACTATTTCTTAGCCAGGAGCAGTTTTGTCCTGGGGTCTTGTAATTTATATAATTATGTAATATAATTTGCTAACGTACTTGCTGTCCAGATATGACGGTGGTATGAATCCTTTCATCGAATGTTTAGCAAGATAGCAAATAAATGTGTTTCTCAAAGGGGTAAAAATAATTCATTTAAAGGAGCCATTTGAAAGTAACATTAGCATTAACAGCTGTTTACTTACCAGTCTTGCGAAGAGCTTCAGCCATTGTTGCATTTACAATAAAAGAGGTTATAATATGTCCTCTGAGCATAGCTATTTCTTCAGGGCAGATTGGACACTACAGTGACTCAGTATTGGAAAGTGACGACAGGCTGGTTAGCATGCTAACTTCAGTAGAAGAATTGAAGCGACAGAAACAGGAGCAAAACAAGAAGGGTGATTTTCACCACTCAATGCTGAACTCGCAACGTTTCTTCTAGACTGGTAAGTAAACAGCTGTTAATGTTAATGTTGGCTATGTAGCAATAGCAAAACGTACAAATAGCTCCTTTAAAGCAATTTGTCAATTAACATTTCACGTGTCAAATTTGTGACTTTTGTGGCAAAAATAAAATGATTTGATGGAAAAAAAAGAAAAAGAAAAAAGAAGACAAACAAACAAGTTGATTCACTCACATGGCAACGTGAGTGTGAAAATATCCACTAAAACCCAAAGGCGTGGCTCATTTTAACTGTGACTTCCATTCTTACTGACTAAACACATTTCAATGAGACTCCCATTCTGTCAGCCTTCATTATTCTTTTTTTCACAATCTGTATAACATCAATTTGGTGCAAAAATTGTACTTTGAGGGCATAAATCACTGGAGTGAACTCACAGTTTACACATATCTACATCAAGTCCCCTCACCCCCACCAGGAAATGGTGAAGCTGATGCAGGCCTTACCACTGAAGGATGCCTCTTTTTCACTGTGGCTCCACTGAGTCTAGATTGCCTCAAACTTATTAGAACCCAGTCTGCAGGGACAGAAAAAGACAAAATGTCTATTATTAATCACACTTGATACAATGATTGCAATGTAAACATTTAGTGATTCTGACTTGGTTTTTCCTTTCTTTGCTACACAAGTGACAGATGTGTACATGGTGTGAGTGTTCAGTGTCACTGATGATCCCGTTTTACTCAAAGGAGTAAAAAAAAATTATACTTACGCTCCTTCATCCTTCAATAGACTCAGGAACTTGCTAACTCTGTAGTCAGGATCCATCTAAAACACAGACACATAACTTCTTAGTGCTAACATGCATACAGTGAAATAACCATACATTTCCTAACAGGTCTTATTTCCATTTGGAACAAACACTGGTTTCATTTAAAATTCAGAAGCAAGGTGTTGAAACATCAGAGCCCTTTGAAAAAGTGGCAGGTCCCGGAGTTCATGCTTCAGTTTGAACAAACAGGAGGAGGGGAGAGGAAGTCAAATTAATGGCAACCCATGCAATAACTTACACTTGGCCTGGAATTGCCTGTAGCTACTAGAATTAAGACATGAGAGCAGTCAGAAACACTGGAATGAGAGGAAAAAAGATGAAGAGAAAACTAGAGACCGACTATGAATGTGTACGTGTGTAGCTGTGCGGCTGTTTGCAGCATGTCTCGGCAAACACAGGTTCATACTTCTGGGGTGTGTGTGTGTGTGTGTGGGGTGGGGGTGGGGGTGTGTAGAGCATGGCTGTATTTGTGCATACCACAGCAATTACACAGCATCCAGCCTCAACAAACAGGCCGTACACATCATCAACATACCACAGACACACAGTCAGGAGGAGAAATTAACACCAGCCAGCAGTCAGATTTAGGTCAATTTCCACTGCTGCTTGCTGCAAGCGCTACCTGTTCCGTCAAGTAACCAGACGTTACTTGGAAGCCGATGGAGCTGACTTTTGAGATGGACTAGCCACTGAGGGTTGCTAACTCCAAACAAATTCCTGTCTCGGGAGCACTGAAAGAGAAGCTGCTGTGAATCAAAGGATCTCTGGATCAAGCAGCTCCAACAGCACAGTAGGAACATAGTTAGGCTCAGGCCTGAGGTAAGCTTTACCTAAAAAAAAAAAGAAAAGTGAGTCTTTTGGATCTCAAGTCATGTCCGTCAAGTTAAGCTTTACAAGAGCAATTCAACAATGTTTTACTACACTTCCATGAAGTTGGGGGATTAGCAAGGAACAGATTAAAAAGAGTCGATGCAGCACTGACTGAGACATCCTGACTTTTAGGCCACGTTCACACCGAAAACAGCCCTGCTTTAGACAGCGCTGGGGGTTGCATTTGCGGGGGCATGTTGTTTCATATACCGGCGAGACAATAAAATCTGATCCGGGAAGTCCACTTGGAGGAATTGATTTATGTGTTTAAAATCTTATTAGAGGCCAAACCACAGTACAGTGGTTTGTAATACTCACAGACAGATCTTTACAACGTCACATAAGACATTCTACAACTGAAAGCCTGGTCACATTAAAAACCATAACATTTTGCAACCGGCTCAGTTCACTTCAGTGGAATCACTGCGATCATTGGATTAGCTCAGCAAATTCATCTTAGGGCTCAAGTTCAAGTTCAAGTTCCGTGAACTCTGACACAAATTCACACAGTTGAACAACAGCAAACTGTCTGGACAGTGCAGGGAATGAAGAGCTGGATATCACCAAACAAATACCACTGTCTCCTGTTAACCTGAGCTGACTGTGAGCTAACATCCTGCTAACAGACAGTTAAGAGAGCAACTTTGATGACTGCTAGCACTGTTCTCAGCTTGCTAGTGGGTTAGCCATTAGCTCGTCAGGTACATTAGTTCACCCTGCGAGTAGTACCTGCACATGCACCGATTAATTCACTCTACCACTTTCTGATGAGATTGGACCTGAAATATTTTTTGCAGACTGAGTGGGAATCCCCTGGCTATTAAATAACTTTTACATGTAAAACTGGTGAACTGCCCCTTTAAGTCCAAACCTGACTGATGTCACAGTAAGAAGGGATTTGCTCCACATTCATGTCTATGTGGAACAAGGCACACAAACCTCCTCGATGTCAAGCCAGTTTGAGAGAGAGAGATATGGCTTGTTAATATTCTTGTTCTATAATTGCATGGTGATAGTACAAGCAGCACAGAGGAATGGATGCTGCTTGGCTGCAGTGAGCGCAAGGACAGTGACAGACGTTTGTGATAGAAAATGTTTGAAAGAAACAAAACTATAATTTACAGCTTTGTGGACTGTTGTTGTTGTTGCCCCCGAGCCATGCTGGCTCCTATGTTTCATGATGGTTTATGTTTACAACTCTACCCACGCTATTTCCTGTCCTCCATGCTTACAAATGGCAGTAAATTTTGGCCAAAAATTCTAATCTTGATATACTAATAACAAACTAAAACCTACAGTATCTTTGTATCTGAATTAAATCAAACCCAGGCAATCCACCCCAATCTGACCAAAAAAGAAACCTTGACCTTGCTGACGAAGGTTGAGGTCTTCAAAGATAGTATTGTGGTTCAGTTGCCACCTCTGGAGTCATGTGTTCCTACACTGGCACTAAACTGAATTCCACCAGGGTTTTTCTTTCCTGTCTTGTTATTGAAGCAAACTAGCAAAATGCTAGCCACAACCTCGCTGCGTGGGCCTTTATAGGTGAGTAATGGAGAATAATGTTTTCAATAAGATGCACTGTATGTCTTGGTCTAGCTGAACAAATGTAAAACATGACAGCTTTCAAGAAAAAGGGAATCATTACTTGACGGAAAGTCAGTGAAATCACAATGATTCCCAAGAATACTGAATCTCAGAAAATGATGTGTGATCATTGCCACTTTTTACAAACTGATTATCATGGTGTTTTGACAAGGTCAGGGCCCCTAGAAGAATTTTATTTAATTTGGGTACAAGGCGAACAGAAGTAACTAAACCAATTTCAATAATGACTCTTACAAAATGCACAAAAACACAGGCCAAACCACAAATCCCCCTAAAGGGAACTTTAAAAAGGTGAGTAGACTTAATACCTACTGTACTTATCTCTATACACATGACTGGTGTGTGGAGAGGAAGCCAAGATTCTGCTAAGAGTTGGTGGTCTATGTTTTCATTTTTGTTTCCATAGTTGGATGGATTTAATGCATGCAAGTTCTTTTTTTTAACTTGGCCCATCTGTTGGACCATAGGATGACTGATCTAAATTGTACGTAAACCAAAACCATGGAGTGTGTATGATTGTTCTTATGAGTAGCTTCCCTGTGATTCAGAACACATGAATGTAACTTGGAAAGCCACGCAGAACATGGTTTCATAACCATGAATGCGTTGGATCGAGACTGTTTTGGAGAATGGTTTGTGAACTAGAAATGTACTGGATCCTTCTGCTCAACAAATCATCAGCAAAGCCACACAGTTTTTCATTCCAGTTAATAGATGACAGTTTTCTGTGCCTGAGAGACAGATTCTGTTGACTGTTGAGAATGCCGGCCAGATGTCGAGGAAGAGGAGGGACATGCTGCTCAAGCTCAGACCACACTATTAGAAAAACAATAATACAGAGACTGAGCCAATCTGAAATGTGTGTTTCGAATAAAAAATGTGATGAGTGAGTTATTGAAAAGACAAGACTGCCTCTCTCTTCACAACTTACCTGCTCCAAAAGGCCACTTTACCTTTCTATCATCTAAACCCACAAATGCACATGGAGTTGACTCTGCATTAGATTTATCATAAGAACATTTTATAGCCTATAAAAATGTGAATTTTTCACTTAGGCACAGAGGTGCTTTGAACCAAATGCTAAGATCATGCTCACAATGACACTGTTACCATGCTGATGTTTAGCAAGAATAATGTTTACCACATTCACCATATTAATTTAGTGTACATGCACTAAGATGCACTAAGCTCATTAGCACAAAATAAAGTACAGCTGAGGGTGATGGGGATGTCAGTAGTTTTCTGGGTTTAGTCATAAACCATAGACTGTAAATAAAAATGGATGTAGCCTTCTGTGATGTCACCCACATGTTTCTGAAGAGCAGTTTTGAAGCTCAGAGTGAGCTGCTCGTCCATCGCCATCTTGGCAGTGCCTGACTCCAACTAACTCCCAGCTAATCCCAAAAATGGGCAAAGAGGTGGGGGCGTGTTTGAAGCCGAGGCTTCGCTGCATGCCAAGAATACGTTCACCCACCTGGCCCTTAAAGCGGCCACACACAGAATTATGCAGAACTTTATATGGGTATTTATATGGGTAAGTTGTATAAAAATCCATCCCCCGTACAGTTGTCATGAAGGAGGAAATTAGCTATAGGGACCAGGGTGTACAAGGCTGTAAACATGTTTATTTTCTGCTGTAACATGGGAGTCTATGGGAAGTGACTTGCTTTTGGAGCTCAAGTGGCCATTCGAGGAATGGCAGTTTTTGTCACTTCCATGTTTACTTCATCTTTCAGCCCTGGAGGTTGCAGCTTGTCATAAACCAAAGTACTGGATCACCAAAGTGATTACAATTCACCCTGAGTGGGACATGAATGTCTGCACCAAATTTCACAGTAATCCGTCCAATAGCTGTCACAGCATTTTACTCAAAACCACAAATGTCAACCTTATGGTTGAAGAGGAAAAGTCAGGGGATTACTAAATCCATTAGGCTCAACCTTTTCATCACTTTCATGACAATCTGTCCAATAGTTGTTGAGACATTTTATACTTGATGAGAGTGGCGGGCTGAGTGAACAGCGGCTCCAAAAAACGCAATTGCAAAGACTCTCTCACCTGTACAGCCATTTCAATCAGCATGAGCAACTTTTTTATGCCGATCCACACTCGTTGGTCCTTCACAGCTTTCGCTATGGTGGCCCGCTCTTTCTCCTGGAAACTGCCAAGCAGCTGTGGGGAGAGGACAAAGACAGGGAGAGTGCACTCAGCATGGGATATAATCATTAAATTTGTTATTTAAATTGAGAAATGAGTTGAGAAATTGTAAATAAAAATTTCACACTATAATACTTAGTCAGCAGAGCAAGAACTGAAGTACATTGCATTCACGGTACATATGTGTAGGTGTGTGTGTGTGTGTGTGCTTCTGGTTTGGTGTGTGCGTGTGTTTGCCTGTTACCTCCAGGGCCTCGACCAGCTGGTCTCCCCTTGAGATGTTGGGAATGTGGATGGTGGTGCTGAAAGCATCCAACATCTCCATTTCCCTGAGGACGTCTTTACGACTCGTGGTGCCAATGATCAGCAGCTTACGACCCTGAAAGAGGAGCAGACATGAGCAGAGAGTTAAATTTGTTAATTCAACCAATCGTTCATTTTATTTAGCTGTTTTTCTCAAGGGTCAATGTAAGCTGGACTCCATCCCACCATAGTTATGTTCTTTATTATTACAAGTACCTGGCAAACATGGACTTCTTGTTGCAGTGGTGAAATAATTCAGAACACAACTATTTCAATATAACATTACAACATAAACAAGGAATATTGTTTCCCAATCATAACTCTAGACAATGAAGAGTCTGGTTCAGTTTGTGATTTATCCATTTGATTATGACAAGGGAAAGAAGAAGAGAGGAGATACAGGGGTAGACATAATGACTCCAATAGTGACTGCAAATTATAAATAATTAAATCCTACATTGCCATTTCAACATAGTCGATATGAATTTGCTTTGGGGAGCTCACATTGAACAGAACAAGAACTTTGGAAAATAACAGGACTACAGTGAAGACCTCCCAACAAGATGGAAAATGATGGAGCAAAACAGACATGGTCAAACCTTTGTGTATCAAAAAAAAAAAATATATATATTTGAGAAGTTGCCAGCACCATCGAGCAGCTATA
Organism: Seriola lalandi dorsalis; assembly: GCF_002814215.2. NCBI lineage: Eukaryota > Metazoa > Chordata > Actinopteri > Carangiformes > Carangidae > Seriola > Seriola lalandi. The sequence goes on from NW_019524870.1 coordinate 326,999, forward strand.
GTGTCAACACTTAGAACATCCTGTCTCAAAAATAAGAGCAAACAGGACTGGGCCATGCTGTTTTAGGTTTATACATCTCAACTTTTAAAAATTGGGAGGAATATAAAATATACCAGGTGAGAACAATCCTGTAAAGTCACGTGTCCCTTTTTCCATAGTCCAGTGGTACAAATTTCATCAGGGGGTGTTACTCTTAGTCTGTTTTTAAGTAGTCCGCACCACTTTGTCTAAATGTTTCCTGTCATGAGCTTAAGTGTTACCATTACACAGTTATTGTAAAGGTGAGGGTGCTGTTTATGTAATGTGTTATGGATATAAATGTGAGTTAAATGTGATTTTTCAGTTTTTATTAAAGTCACAGTGAACCAGATCACAGAGAAAAGAAGGGAGAAGAGGAAAGAGGAGGTATGAGGGGAGAACAACACAAGAGAAAACAACAGAAGACAACAGGAGAGAAGACAAACATGAGCAGAGAAGAATGAAGAGAAGCTAAAGAATTGTAGCTCCACTAAGCCGATGAGCTGGACCAGGAGAAGAAGACGAAGGAAGAGAGGCAGAGGAGTGGCGAGTAGACTGGGGGATTATGGCTGCTGGCTGCCCCCCCATGGCGTGGGGGGTTGTGATGCTGCATGCAGATGAGGTGCCACACAGGCGGTGGTGCTGCCAGGTCCTGGCTCTCTCACAGAGCCCATTCTCCTCCGTGTCCCCCTGGCCTCCCCTGGCCCCAGGCACCCCGCTGGGCCCAGCGCTTTACAACCCCAGAGGAGCACTGCAGCCAGGCATTCAACACCAGGCCCCGCGCCACTTCTCATGCACATGCAGCCATATAGTGGGCTATACTCTCATTCACAAACCCATCAACAACAGACACACACAAACTACAAGCAAAGAAACTATGAGAAATGGGTCTCTACCACCACCATTCACTCTGAGCACAACAGGCCTGGACCAAAACAGTGGCTAATAACCATACACTCACACAGTCACTCACACATGCCAGTCGCAGCCAAAGACCTCCAACAATTCCTCACAAGACTGGCATCCATAAGATCTGCTGCCCTCTCTCTGCCACCTCAGGACTAGCAAGGCCACAGTGAGCATGCTACAAATAAATTCCACAACAAAACGCTTATTACCTTAGGAGGAGCTTTCTTCAGCAGCACCAGCAAGGCTTGCAACACCAGGTTGGAGAAACGAGGGCCGATCGGGACATAGTCTGACAACACAGATCATTTTATATTAACAGTTTTCTCATTTCATGTTAATTTCCATCTGGTTAAAAACATAACTTGAAATGCTTCTTTTAGTTTTTGAAAACTGGGATCTTACCCAACAAGCGTTCAATGTCATCCACAACCACACAGCTCAGCTGGGATTTGTAGGCATCTTCAAATATCTATCACAGAAAAAAAAAAAACTGCAGTTAGGTCGGGATCACAGCAAAACAGTTGATTTCATGCATAATCAGAAAGCACTAAAAAAATAATCTTCTTGTTATGGAATTAGTAAACGCCTGCTGGTTTGGATTTCAAAATGGTGTCTGTAAATGTTTTCCACATTTCTTGAGTCACTTTGAGTTCTTCAAGGTCCAAGTTCAATTTAATTTCCACATGTGTCATATTAAACCAGTCAGGCAATAAATCTGTTAAGTGGAGATTATTCTGAACAGCATCCACAAGATGAGAAACAACAGAATAGCTTGAACTACCTTGCATCTGAACTGGAGACACATTTTCCACACGTTACGTACTCTCAATGACCCCTAGACTTTTCTAGACCTGGAAATGAATCTTTTCTCTCCGTTTTAAGATTTTTAGGACAAACATATTAAATACTTTTTAAACAAAACTGTCAAGAGGTGATTGTTACCTTTTTGATGGCTTGGCATTTGGCGATCTCGGAGTGTCCGATCATCTTGTCGGGGGAGCAGATCTTGATAAAGGGGAACTGGGAGTCTTCGGAAATCTTAGCTGCCAGCGCTGTTTTACCACTGTTAGGTGGGCCTGAGGGGGGGGGGGTTAACCACAAATCAGTTGTTTGTAATAATGAAAATTATTTGGCCAAACTATCCTTCAGATATACTGCAGTTGTTATTTTATGGCTTTTTATAGTGTTTTTTTAAGTTTATTTATTGTTGCATATTGACTGAGGCCGTTTGGCCTTGAGTTGCATGAAGTTAGTGTGTGTGAGTGGATGTGTGTGTTCTACCTTCCAGGAGCACAGAGACGAGCGGTGTGCGGTCGCTATTCTTGGTCTGCTGCACCAGCAGCTCCCCGTCCTCCAACACCGCCGACACCGGGTCGCCCCACCTGATGATACCGTTCATGATGTAGCTGGCGTAGTCCTCCTGGTTGGTACCAAATGCCTGGAGGAGAGGAAGATTTACCATAAATATGTTTCCTTTCCTGTGTCCTGTCTGTATTCTTGCATCACCTGCATGAGAGCTTTCTGTGAATCAGCATAAGCTGAACTCAAAATATAAATGAATTATAAAATATTGTATATTATTCTGTATAAAGGATAGACTTTTGAATAGAATAGAAGTTGAGAGGAAGAGAGAGATGTGGAGCAACTTACAGGTTTGATGTCGTTATTCAGCGAGGCCATGAAGTCAAGTCTGCTGACCTGCAGCCTCTCTGCCGTCTCAATGTTCACCTCCACTGTGTTGCTGGCCTACAACACATGAATATATTGTGTATATATATATATATATAGTATATAAACACAAACACAAAATATAGCACAACAGACAGCAAATAATGAGTTACTTTCATTACTGGATGAACTCCATGCCCCCAATGGTCAAATCCAGTGCATGAGGTATTGCGCATTTAGATAGCACAATGTGTCAGGAGACAATGTGCTCCCTCAGAGCAGAAAGGTCATACAGAGAGGAGGAGGGAGGGAAGAGTAAGTGCTTAGAGGAGTGAAGAGAAACGTCACAGCCATCAGACATGTGTAAAGCCCTTGTCCGTTATTTATCATCACCCTAGAATATCTGCTGCTCTGTGTGTGTG
>NW_019524870.1:330035-356973 GCF_002814215.2 Seriola lalandi dorsalis
TGGGTGGGTGGGCACTTAACAGATGAGAACTCCACCTTATCTACGTGTCCCACTGAGTTGTGTAGATTTGAGCCTATGCACCTGATAAAACACTAAAAGTAAGGGTGCACACACCGGGTTCTGGACCCAGTCCTTCCTCACCTGGGTGGTTCGTTAAACTGGCACTATACATAGTGATACACTATGCCCAGCGGGTGTGTGGCCTGCAGCTTAAACAACCATTTCATAATAGTGTCAAAGATTATCATTCATTTTCTTTTGGATTTTTTCTCATTTGACTTAGTCCAGGTGTGGGTTCATGTAATTTGATTATAAGCACTAACAGCAGTAACATCATCAAAAACTGAAATACAACCCATTCACTGTTTCTACCTTTTGAAATGTATTTGTTGCTGCTTTCTGAGCTTTATACCACTGTAAAGGAAACATCTTTGTGTCTTGCTCAGAACAAGCCATGAAGAGGACGACGGCTAAGAGCTTATGAGGGGTGAATGACTAATCAGAAAAAGCAGATGGAGTAATCATTAAAGAAAACCCTAACTCATACAATTGCTCTTCTCCAGTCACGAGGAGTAAATAAGGACACATTAATAAATACAGAGTATAAATGTGAGTCATAATATACAAATGTCCCTCGAGGATTCTGACCTTAATGTGTCTGTTCATAGCAGTGGACTGAGCAGCCCTGACTAGACCCTCCAGTTCGGCACCACTGTAGTTCTTCGTCTCCACGGCCAGCTCCTTAATTTCCACATCGCTGGAGAGCAGGTTGTACTGACGCATCTTTGCTGTGTGGATGTGTAGGATCTGAATGCGACCCTTCTCATCAGGTAACCCTGACAGAAGAAAAAAGGAAAATAGAGGATTTTAAACTCTTATTTTTCTGTTTCTCAAATCTATTGTCAACTGGTCTTAAGTTGCTATAATTATACTTTAATATGTATGAAAGAGGGGAGAATATAATGCATTTATTTTGCCTGTCTGGATTTAGGTTTTGTGAAAATTTCTATTGTTAAACCTTTAAAAAAACAAATGAGAGAAATTGCATATTACAATAACACATTTACAGTACCACAGTAACTAAATGTGCTTTTCACTTCTCACCAATCTCCATCTTCACCTCCAGTCTTCCCGGCCTCAACAAGGCCTCATCTATCAGGTCTGGCCTGTTGGTCATACCTGAGGGAGGGGCAGATGGACAGATAGTGGAAAGGAACGAAAGCAGAGGGAAAAAAAAGATGAATGAGAGAGATGAGATAGAGAGCAGATGTTCAAGGATGACATGGGAGAGACTGGGAGTGTTGTGTGTGTGTGTGTGTGTGTGTGTGCAGTCTGAGCACCTATGACCAGGATGTTGTTGAGCTGCTCCACTCCATCAATCTTAGACAGCAGTTGGTTGACCACGGTGTCGTGGACTCCGGTGCTGCCTGCCATGCTGCCACGCTGCTTACAGATTGCATCAATCTCATCGAAGATGATGATGTGAAGGCCGCTGTTGGCACCGAGCTGTTGAGGAAAGAGAGAAGGATAGAAATGATACTGTATAAATGTCATAGCTTCTGCATGTCTTATACCATCTGCTTACAGTAGCACTGAGGTCCTGAAGCCAGTTTCTTGACTTGTTACTGTAGGTGTACAACTTATTTACTTAAAAGCACAATTTTAACATTAACATTTTTATACTATTGATTTCACATCCAGAATATGTGTTTTTCCAGAGTATTACAAACTCACTGGTGGATCAATTAAAGAACTTTTCTATCCCTTTAATCCTGCTGGGTCACACCCATCATCATAATTAAGAGAGGGCACAAAACTGAAACACTGTTGTGCTGCTCCTATGAATAAATTATTCTCTGAAAGAAGACATTTTATTTTGACATTCTGAGAACATCTGAGAATTTACTGGCTGCAGTATCCCAGCATGTTGTTGTTTCATTTGATTCGAAGTGACATGAGATAAGTGAAACGTTTAGGGCCTCAGACGTTATTCATGGTTATTAAATCATGATTTAATCATTCATTTTAAAACTAGAGAGCTCCTGTATTCACACACCATGTGAACATTTGAAAACGTGTTGAAACTTCTCCTGGTTCTCACCTTCTTGTTTTAACGTGGCACTATTTTACAAGTTTAGCTATCATACACATGCAAGACAGAGAAACAAGAGGTGAAGCTAAAAGCGGGGGAAAAAAACATGCACAACAGCATTTCTGAAACCACGTCCACACAAAAGCTGATCTGCATTTCTTACATTTTAATGACACTGTTTGGTCCCTGGGGCATGACATGTACAAATGTAATGCTATATATAACAGTGCATATTCAACTAGCACATTGTAAGGAAAAAATAAATATCGACCTTCAAAGTATTTGTCAGGCAGGGGGATAAAAGATCCCATCACCACTGTTACCGTAAGAAATTCAGTGTGACACATCAAATCAAAATAACGTTGTCATCAGTTGTTATCTGTGTGAAAACTGAAAAGACGCTGCCAATGCTTTTTCTTTCATACTGACTTGAGAATCAGAATTAACCCTGACCAGAGAGACAGATGGAAAAAGTGAGAGAGCAACAGGGTGGGGGGTTATCCCTCCATCTACAGACCTGTCAGTCTCTCAGACGTAGCATTTAAAGCAGGTGTGGAGCTGTGTCTGTGTGTGTGTGTGTGTAGGGAGGTCTAATAGGAGGTCAAAGACAACCCAGCCCCTCATTAGGTGGTGAAGAGTGAGGCTCGCCGCTAGTGTCTCACCGCTCAAACCAACCATCACTGCTGGGTTTCAATGCCCTTCCTACCCCCCTCCCCTCCAACATGCACCCACAGAAACACACAAGAACTTTATCAAAAGGTACTACAGCTATGTGTGGCTAAAGGGCAGATCTCTCCACTCCTGGAGAAATTACTTTTTTTTGTTTACATAGATGAAATGCTTATCTGTGTTTCGTGTGGATGATGGGAGAACGCTGGTCTCCGAGAACAGGCTCAGTATGACTTTATCTCATGTGTAGATGATGAATTCAGCCAAGTTGTAGCACTACAGGTGATGCATCTGGATGTTATAATAATACAGGCTCATTTGTCAAATCCAGTGTTTGTTGTGTGGGTTTTTTCATTTTTCCTCAGCTTTGGTATTTTGACTGTACTTCAAACTCTATAGTGGCTACAAGGTTCTGCCGCAGTAATGCAGTTTTTAATGTATTATAATAAACCAGGATAAACACTCACAAGCATGTGAGTACATACACATATGTGATGTGTCCTGCACTCACCCTTTTCTGTTCGTCCTCTGCGTCTGCAAACAGCTTCCTGATGTTGGCCTCGGACTCCCCGACGTACTTGTTGAGGATTTCGGGGCCGTTGACGATCTTTGGCTCCCGGGCGTTGAGCATCTTGCCAATCTGTCGTGCCATCAGGGTTTTACCGCAGCCTGGGGGTCCGTACAGCAGGATTCCCTTCACATGCTTACAGCCTGGAGACAGACACAGCGAGGAACTTACATACAAGCCAATGTTTCTACTAATTATGAAGCTCAAATCTTTCTCAGGCAGAACCCAAACAGAGGACTTTAAATCCCATGTTTCAAAAATGTGAACTAAATCTTGTCCCCAGCCAAGATCTAGAACATTTTTCATTGGTTTACTATGGGCATTAGTTACATCATAATGCATATGAAAAGAAGATCAATATCACACAAGGTTCTTCACTTGCTTAAAAGAGGTTTCAGTATTTTTTTTGATCAATGTTTTCCTCTCGTTATTGCAGTTCTTTGGGGATATCTTGTGTGCAATCAATATCTGGCTTTGACTCATGATTCTGTTGCTTTAATAAAGTGTACCTTCATAATAAAAACATACTCACGAATTAATCGTCTCAAAATACGTGTCTTTGTGCAACGTTAATCAGTCTGCTGAAGAGCAGTGCGCTCAAAAGTTCGCAAAATAAAAAAATTAAAATTCACTATTATTTGTGGTATTTTACATCTTGACTTGACAGAGATGACAGTTAGTATCAGATGACAGGAGAGCTGCAGCAAAGGTCACCTGCCAGATACAAACCTGGGGACTTTGTGGTTCATGGTTGCCACTTAGAAACCCTAAGCCTACAGGGTGCTATGATAACTAGTCTTTGCAGTGTGAGCATTTATTTAATACAGTTGAAAACAGACATTTAAAGCAACATCTAGGCAGTTAGTCCAGCTGTCCACATGCACAGTCAAGAGAACAGATAATGGCCGGCTTATAACAGCTCCCATCACAGCACTTCTGATTTCCTCCTATTTTATTCTTTCTCCCTAAAGATCAAGTGTGGAGACTGTGAGCTCTCCACGCAACCAAGTTTACAGCAAGGGTCTTTTAATGGCCTTTTGCACCTGCTTAATGACATTTAGCCCAGACTAATTGAGAGGCCCCAGATAACCATCTGAGCTGCCATTTGGGCCTGCTGAAGGAAAAGCGGCCGGGATGACAGGTGGGGGTGGAGGGAGGGAGGGAGGCAGGGAAAAGTGATGTGTTTGTGTTGGGGTTTGGGAGAGAAAAGCACTGAAGCTTCTGTCTGTCTGCTTCACCTCTCTCGAAGCAAAGGGCAGACAAGGTGAAACTTTCAAACTTTCAGCCAAACACACAGACACACACACACACACACACACACACACAAAATGTGTAACGTACACACACGCACCGCCTCTCTGTCAGCACCTGTGCTCCCTGCTCCCCACGCCTGCCAATTACAGCTTTACCTTTAGCTGGATTCTCTATCAGGGCATGCCATCTCATTACAGCCGCCAGCTGGCCACAGCCAAAGGCCAACTCCTGCACACAACCACCCGGCTAAAGGCCAGCTCTCACACTGCTGGACACAGCCACTGGGCCTGAGCATTATGGCTATGGAGCGTCGATGTGTGCCAAATTAAAATAATGTGTGTATTTGTCAAGTTCAGATGTTGTTACAACAGGTTTTCACAAGACTCCTAGGTCTAGGAGCAAGGATTAGGACTGAGGTGATTTTGTGCACACGTGTATGGGAAGGGAGGTTTTGGTGTATGAGTCACAAAGAAGACAACCTGATGGCTTTCATTAGAATGAACTGCTGCTCTTTGAAGAATGAATCATCATCGTAATCTGACAGCTGTCAAAGATCTATTAATGAGTGTGTGCAGGGATCACCGACAGGGGATGACAGAGCTTTTAGTCATGGTCAAGACACCACAGAGGAACGCTGCCTTGCCTGTTAATACTGAGTCTGAGTTCTGCTGATTCAGGCAATGATACGTTTCTCAAAGGAATTACTGAAGTTTTGTCTGCCAGAATGTTGATTTAAGCACTAAATATAAGCTGAACAAAAACTAAAAACAGTGATTATCTTTGGCAGGTATTACTAATCTGTCCAACTTGAGGGAAACAGTGTGTTACCAGTTCTTAGAGAGACAACAGAAATTCTTGGGGAGAAAAAAAAAAGTGTTTTTTTCCTGCTTCAGCTGTTAACGTTTAGCATGTTGGGGAAATGTCCTCAAAAGACTTATTTAAATTCCAATCAAGAAAAGGAATTTTTTTTTAAGCAACATCTTTTATTCTTGTGGTTTGGTTAATGGACTTCTGGGTCTGCTAATTCTTTTCAAATGTACCTGAGCAGGACTTTCAGTAAAGTCATGGATGAAAATGTGCAAATGAAAATGTCCTCACCACAAAGACAGCGGAAGAACAGGCACAAACAAATGAATAAGTGATGGCGAGATAGACAGAAAAAAAAAGGGGGGGGGGACTCACCCATCTGTTCGACTATGTCTGGAGGGAAGACTCGGGAGGCGAAGGCTCGACGGAAGATGTCAGAAAACTCCTTGTCAAGGCCACCAATACCCATCTTCTCAAAATTCCAGTCGGGGGTGATGATGGACTGGCGAGACTCTCGGGTCTTGGCTTTCCCTGGGGGTGGGGGGGTGGTGATGAGGGTGACACAAATGAAACACATCACCTAAATGTTGAAAACCAAAGAGCACTTCCTATCTGTGTTACCACTGTGTTCTTTTTCCTTTATTTCTAATTCTTGGAAGTATTAATCATTAGGGGAGGATTCTGCAAATCCCCAGATAAAGTCAAACCAATTTTTGTATAAGTCAGAAGCTGTGAGTTAATACATTTACCAAAAGATCCTGCTGACAATAGGTTGATTTGAACAGGCACATAAAGTAGTTTTAACTGCCCTTTCACATGAGGTGATTTCAATATTTTAAGATATTCTATTGGTATCTATAATAAAATGTTCATAAAAACATAACATATTATATTACATATACATATTATACATAGCAGATGGCAACTGGCACAGCTGGACTTTAATACTGTGCCACTGCCAACAAAATGTGAAAGGAATAGCAAGCCAAATAAAATGTGTGGAGTGTGCCCCCTTGTGGACTTATAGGGAATCGTCCTTCAGAAAATAAAGACACTTTCAGCAGCTCACTTTCGTGACTTTATGTTTTCACTGCTGTAATAACCATGCGTGCTGCCGACACTCACCAATCAGGGTCATGGATGAGCTCTCTGACTTTTCAAAAATCACCTGACTGTTTCCCAGCAACAAACCAATCTCAATCTGAGGAAAGACAAACAGAAGAGATGATAATCGGTTTAGGTCAAGGTACAATAGGCAGCTGTGTTTACTCTGCTCCAAGAGTTATCTTGTGTGTATATATATATATATATATATATATATATATATATATATATATATATATATATATATATATATATATATGCAAGAAAGGTAGAAATCACAGTAACATCCATCTGCAACACTCAGCACTTCAACTGCATTGGGAAGGTTTAAATACATTGTGTTCATTAAAATGAATGACTTCCATGCTATATATGAAAGTCAGAGGGGAGGTGTGTGAAAATCAGGGGACACTGACACATTATCCTCCAGGTACCTTCTGTTTCTTGCTAGAGGCATGTTCTCCCCTCAGGATGCTGGGGTCCATGGCCTCAATATCTTTTATCACCAAGCCAAACAGTTTATCACAGAAACTAAACACCAGCTGGAAAAAAAAGAGCAGAAGAGAGGCAAGCACCATTTCAATTTCTCTATAAAACTGATCATAATTAAAAAGCATATGGACACATTAAATCAAATTAGTAAACTCCAAATGAACCTGAAATCTTTCATTCTACTAAATTCTACATCAAACTTGTCCAGTGTTATTAACCCTTAATAGTCTTAAGCACCTGTTGGCCAATACTGAAGGCCAGGTTGTTGAAGTGCTGGATGAATTCGCCGGCCATCTTGTCGGAATCGTAGGGGTTGCTGTCCACGTTCTTCTTCTGCAGGAAGTCGATCTCCACTGTCATGGTGCTGATACACTGTTTGGACTTGTCAAACTTGTAGTTTGTTACTATAGGTGTGGGAAAGATGACAGGGTGTGAGGATTATTACTGTCCTGGATTATTTCTGACAGGATAGTTAAATTGACTAAATCACACTGTGTTTGGTGCAGGTCCTCATGAGAATAGAACTTGCTTTTCCCTTTGAAAGTCTAGCTCAAATATTCACTCTTCTTTAATATTTGTACCAACTCCAAATACTATTCTCTCTTTGGTCAGTAACTTTGTCTGTCTGGTTTGGTGCTGAGCAGGTAGCATGCAGTGGGTTTATCAGAGCTTTTCCTCTAAACAAAAAACAAAACAGCTGTCAGCTGCTGCTGGAAATGTGGCTGATGAGAGCAAGGTTTGTGAGGTGGGAAACCAGAACACTGAGCTAGAAGAGGCTACAGTAGAAGAGTTCATAGTGCTGGAGGGAAATACAGAGTTTGGTGGTTCATCTCAACAAGCGACACCTTTCTCAGACACTTAAGTCATTTGACCTATTTGTCAATTTAAAAATACTGATAGATATTGGTGCACTTTTAAATATGAACATGGGTTGCATGGGTTTTTCCTGTAACTTACTACCATTTCCCATAAACAATTACATTAATATCTTCACCCTAAGCAGCTGTAACATTTTTTCACACCAATACATTATGAAACAATTTTAATGCTACACAATAATTGAATACCATACACAGCTGTGCTGCAGATCTACAAGTGTCTGACATCTTTGGTCTGATTATGTTCAATTACACACTAACTAAACAACAGCGTCTGAAATCATTTGTGCATTTCGACTGGTTACCAAATCCATAAATGCCCCGTTACCAGGCTGTTTTGATTGAACAGTGACTCCTTTATCCTTTGATGTGAGAAATAAAACCTGCAGCACAGTAGGCAGCTCCTGAGTTGGATGTGAAACGTTTACTATTCAAATCGTCTGCATGTGTTCAATCTGCTGCTGATGCCTCATCATGGAAATTAGATAAACTGTAAGCAACTTACTTTCAAATTGTGCTGATATTTTCCACTGACACCAGGTAATTAAGAAAATTACACCCGCAATACTGCTACATGAATGATATCACAGTTGCCAGGAGACACTGCCAAAACTTCCATTATCCATTACTATTCATTCTACTGTGTATATATATACATTTTCTTTTTTCAATGGAAGGTTTCAACAGGCAGACCGACAGGACAGTAAGATCATACCTTTGATCAAATTATAAAAAGAGACGAGACTTTGCTGTTTTTTCTTCTTCTTCTTCTTCTTCAAGACAATGTTGAGAATGATTAAGGTATCATGAGATTATATTTTCATTCCTCCTTTTCACTCCTGATATGCAGACAGTATCATAATAGAGCCCATCATTTTGGGCATCACTGTGGCCTAAGGGAGCTGAGTGAAATATTTTTTATCAAAGAACATGCCTTCTCTTTCTCTGGATGCTGGCCAGCTTCTGAGACAGATGTGCAGTGACACCCTCCCGACCATATTGTTAGACTGTCTCTCTCTCTGTCGGGTAAATCATGTTCCCTCCACCTCTCGTGACACCTAAACAATGGTTAAACCCCCTAACCCCACGTATAATTAGTAATCTCCAGGATGTGACTATCAGAAGCCTGCACAGTCTGATGTTTTTCTGGCAAAGACAAAGACTGCAGCCTTTAAAGTCTGTCACATGTAAGTTGCATGAATCCCTCAAAGTCTGGAGGCTGAGTTTGATGTCAGAGGCTCTTATGTTTCTACTGTGGAAAGGTGTCTTTGACTCAAAAGGCAGTCGGTGATAAGAGAGACAGACTGTCAAGCACTGCTAATCAATGGATGACAAATTAATGGCAGTCATCACAAAAGGCTGAATGGATGTCCTTGAACAATCAGACATCTGTGCAACCTGTGGATGCACGCGACGCACTGCTTACCTGATGGCAACTGGCAACATAAATTTGTTCATTTGTTTCATTTCAAGTCGAAATGATCATTTTGTCAGCTGAGATGCATTGAAATTCAGTTTATTTACAGCTGCATATTAGAGCATTGTGCTACCACCCAGTCCGGCATGCGTCTCTTTTTGTTCTGTTTAACATACAAATCTTAACACTTGATATTCTGCTGACTGTTACAGCTACGCAAAGCATCAGATGTGTCGTTTTGGCCTGCACAGTGAAGCGGGAATGAGTTGAGGAACCTATTGCATCACGTCTCCTGTCTATGACGGCTACCTTGCTAAACTGCCACAGCTCACAGTGTGTGTCTGCACTGTTGCTGCTGCAGTGCTGATACCGCTAGCTCCATCTTTCAACATTTGTTTGCCTTTGATGACGGCCATCAATAATAATAATAATAATAATAATAATAATAATAGGTATCCACTGTTGATGAGCAGTTGGGAGAGTGAAGACTTCCAGGAAGCAGTCACATGATTTTTGTTTACGAGAGGGAGAGAGAGAGAGAGAGAGAGAGAGAGAGAGAGAGAGAGAGAGAGAGAGAGAGAGAGAGAGAGAGACTGGAAAACTACTACCCTCCACCTAATGTATTATTAACTTATTGACATAATTACAGCCTACATAGGGTTTCTGCTATGACTAAACAGTACAAATGAAGCCTCCACTTTCTCCTGTAATAACATGCAATTGCTGAAATGGTTTAAAAAAAAAAAAATGTGTTGGTCAGTCACAATTTTTTGTATTTTGTAATCTGGATAATTTTCCGCTCAGATGAACATAATGGCCAAATTAAAAACTAGTCTGGTTCCCATTACATCATCAAATACAAAAGTCTGATGGTTTGCATGAGGATGGCCTGGGATGGACTCCAATTCCTGGCCTGAATTATTGTTTCAGTCCGACCCTGACAGCAGGAGGAGTATCTACGTGGTTAGCTTTATTTGCCAGTCTCATGTAGCTTACACTGAATCTACAGCATAACTTGCGTGAGATATGCGGGAGTACTTTGCTGCTTTACTTTTTACTTAACATGTCACATGTCATGTTTTTAATGGACAACGATGGAGCTCTATGGCACAGAGGAATACGATATATCAGGCTTTGGATACACAGACGATATTTGTTAGTCGGATACAGTCACAGTTGGTTTTGATCTTTTCATGGGATTTGTTGACAATAAGAAAAACCTAGAAAATTAACAGTCTTATGTGTAGCTTACCTTCAACCTCTTGTCCAATGGACAGGCCTGCCCATTTTCTCTGTAAAGAAATAAAGAGTGATTGATTTAGTTGCATGTCTCATCATTTCCTTTGTATTACGAAACATTATTGTATAGAAAACAAGGCAATGAGCTACCATTTAGCCATCAATAAGGCAATGACATTCTCCAGAAGAACAGAGCTATCAGATGAAGGACAACTACACTTCAAATAAACATCACTACGCGTTTCACAGAGACATCAGTGCAACGTTCCTCTGCGACTTGGTCTTATTTCACAACATTCTTTATACTGAGCATTACATAACAACACTCCATATTTTACACATCTTTGATTGTCAGTGGACTATTTGTTATTGATTTTATTGATTGCTGCTGTGTCAAATATGAGTTGACCCGTCAATCTTAATGAGATCTTGAGGTGAAATAAGACCGTCTTGAGGAGGTTACAGTAGTACCTGTGTGCTGTTGCGGCTGCCAAGTTTATAGACGGAGGAAGAGCAGGCAGAGACAGGCGAAGTGAAAGAGGAAAAAGCAGTGACAGACAGATTGAGACAAACAAATAGGTCCATGCAAAGAACCCACAGACAACCACGCAAGAAAGCTCAGAAGTTCATTTGTCAGAATATCAGCTCATGTTCTGCTATCAAGGCTAAAAACACAACATAACTTCTGCAGGAAAAAAAACAACTGATCGACATATATACTGCAATCTGCTGCTTTCAGCACCATGCAAGTGTTCACGGGAGCTTTGTAAAGGAAAACTGTGGATATCACCTATTATTCAATGTATTATTAAGACATATACAGTAGTCGTATTTCATTTCATAGGAAACAGCAAGAATCAACGATTAACTGGTCACTGCGTAAAAAAACCAAAAGTCAAAAAAGGGACGCATTCACACTGACAGATGTGTCAGATTTCTCTGTTTTATCTTTATTCATCAACTTACATGGCTGAGCACAGAGACATTAGGTAGGTAGCAATACATGAGATGTAATATGGTTTGTATGTCTTTGTGCTTAGCCATGTAAGTTAATGAATAAAAATAAAACAGAATGTTCTGACACATCTTTCAGGATGTGACCCGGCGGCTCTGAACATGGGTTGGACTTCAATATACATATATATATATGCCTACAAATCAACACATTTTCATTCAGTCTGTTTCAGCCAATCACTGAGAACATGTGTCTCTTAAACACTGAACGATACCTGTGGCAGACTGAAGGCGATGGTCCCGGAGCTGACACTCGGATGCGTCTTCAAGGTGAACACATACTTGTGGGTTAAATTGCGCACAGTGACGTGGCTGCATTGAGAAGAATAATGAGAAGACAGAGGAGAGGATTAAGTGCAGGATGGAACAAGTGTCAACATAGTTAATGTTCGTCTTGTTTTACTGGAGCAGCTTGACATTAAACACTCGAGGGTGTCTATCTCTTCTTCATGGCACCCTAAAGCCTGACCTTTAGACTCAGTGATGTGTGTGTACTTTTTCAAAATTTGATTTATCAGTCTGCAAAACTCAATGAATCTGTGGAATGTTAAAATGAGAAATCTTATTTTTCAACATCAATGCCAGGATGTAAAATGATAGACACGAAAAATGCAACATGAAATTAAAGAATAAAATTTTAAATACGAAAATTAAATCAGTATTGTGGAGTGTGAAAGTTCACTGTTGACCTTGGAAATAGTAATTGGGCAATTTTTTCTTAATGCACCATCAATTTCCTGAGCTTTTTCCTGAGCTTCCTACCAGATCTCAATGAAGACTGTGACATACATTTTCATTATTTGTTTTAACTATCATAACACAAAAACAGGTTTATTGTGCTAAAACGTGACAGCACAAAGTAATCGCCAAAGGGATTCCACATGAATGTACACAAAAAAGCATCGCACAGATTCTGACACAGACATATGAGTGACAAAGCTATAGAGAGATCTGGTATAAAACACATGGGCGGTTCTATGTATCAGAGGAAATCCCACTCACTGTTCAAACTGCAGCTCCTTCTCACCGACGACGGCACAGTTGGTCAACGACAGTTCGTCTGTCGGGCATCGCCCCGTTTGCATCATCTGAAAAGAGAGCAGAGAGGAAAATGCAAACAATATTATTATTGTTATGGTTATTATCAATTAATCTCCCCATTACTAACTGTTCAAGTTAATGGGAAAAAATGCATTCACAATTTCACATTAATGTCTTCAGTTTCCTTTTTTTTTGCCTGTCTACCAGTCTACAACCTTAACATGTTCAATTCACTGTCATATGTGTCAAAGAAAAACAGGACATTATCACATCTGAGAAGCTGGAGCCAGAGAATATTTGGCAATTTCGCCTGAAAAAGGACTCCAACGATGAATCAATTTACAAAAATTTTGCAGTTTAATTTTCTGTCAATCAGCTCATCGATTAATTGAGTAATTGTTGCATAAATGAAAGAGCCATGCAAGGTTCTTTTGGAGCACATGATCTGCTAGTGCAACTGCTGAAAAAATATAAACGCCATTATTATGGACAGTTATGGATAATAATTCACAGTGTTTACGGCCCATATGGATGGATCTCCACACAGTTGTACAGCTACAGAGAAAGGCAGATTGTGCAGGTCAGCACTCATGAGGCTTCGCTCCCGCGCCCACAAAACCACCATTACATACATGTTGCTATGGAGATGTCTTAGCACTGATAAAGACCTTCAGTAATACTTTCCACCAGCAAACTTCCCACAGCTGTCTGACATTTTAATTCTTACCATGTTTAAATGTCAAGTGTCTGTATTTGAGTGTAAATCCAGCTTCCTCTGTCCATGAGAAGCATTTAGCTTTTATTAGCACTCTGAAACAGGTTAGTGCCCATTTAGAGAGGGTGTCTCTCTCTTTCTATCCCCCTTTTTTTCCCCTCCCTGTCCTCTCTTTTCACTCAACCTCTCTGTGCTGGACCATCGGGCGTCCTGGGACCTCTCGCCCTCTCCTGACTTTCTGTGCCTCATTCCAGATCCAGATCCATGTTCTGGATCTGGATCTTTGTCCTCCTGCCTCCTGCTTGTCTACTGCTGGGACAGCGGGTGCTGTAATGCTGTGCAGACTGTTAAGCCCCTTGAGGCCAATTTTATGATGCATTATATTGTGCTTTATAGATAAAATTTGAACTGAAAATAGTCATATTTTTAACCACTTTTAGTCAGTTGGTAATTATTATCATTGCAAAGTCGTGATGTGCAGCCAAACATTGTTCAAACCCATGTAACTTCAATTTTAAGCCATCTTAAAGGGTCAAACATCATTAATATTTACAGGAAAGCAGTAGCTCTACTACCTCTGCTCTGGACTGAAACACATCTTCCCAGAAACTCCATCAGTGAAATACTATGTTGCCTAACACTGAACTGCTCAACAGACAGTAGCAAATCATCATGGGACTGCTTTGAGATATTGTCTGATAACAGCCAGACCTAAAGTATTAGCTACTGGCATCCCCACAGTTATGGTGAAGCAAGCAACCTCATGATCCACTGTGATGAAATGTCAGCTAAAGGTTCAGTTAGGCATAGTGTGAGAGACAACTCTACTGTAAGTAGATACAGTGACTGTGCTTGTTATAAATACATCTACTGATCAGACTAACCCACTGTCTAACCCATTTTTAGTGACAAATAAAACCACTAGAAAATGTCTGTGGGATTAAAAAAGAAAATGACCCAAATACCCATAATTGTTCAGTGTCACTCTGATTAAAAATAATAGATGTAATGGTCAGTGTAACATTATAAGTGTGAGGGGCATTGAGTATGTTTGCCAAATAAAGCTGGAATAAAGTGGTGACAGTAACATTTGTGTCAACCACCTAAAAACTACATCTCTAGCACACTTATTGGTGGAAGCGAGCCATGATGGAGGGCAGTTATTTTGTAGTTTGGCTGACATACGTGATGGGCTAGATGGGTAATAGAAATCAGATGTACTGTACATCATAAATACATTTTGGCGGTTGCCTCGATCAGGGTTACATATGTCATATAACCCCTCATACTGTGAGGAAAAGACGACAACGATCCAGTGGCTAGGATAGTGTCAATCTAGACTCATTAAAACTTTCTAAGAAAAAAGACACAAAAACAACCTGCTCCCATTTCAAAGAGCAAATTAAATTGCAGCAAACCAACAGAGAATCCTTTGCTGACCTACATATCAAAAAGTTTAGCCTATTTCAAGCATTGCAATATCTAGGCTAACAGTGAGCCACTGAAACGTCCTGATTATCTCAACTTGTTGCTTTTCAAGGTAAACAGGTTGCTGGTGTGTCAAGGTCATATCAATGAAGAGATAATTTAGAGCCAGTTGATACAGATATTGCTTGCTATAGGAATGTGGGTTGACAAACAGGGACACACACAATCTGAAAATAAAGACATCTAGAGAGCACTAAAGGAAAATAACACAGCAGTCAAATTGTTATCCAGGGTTCTTGTATAAAAATGCATAAAAATGTATTATTCATTTGAAATTGACTCCAGTGTCTTATTGAATTTTGTGTCTGTCTTTTTATGTTCTGTCTGTTGTTTTGTGATTTTATACCCCTGTCCTTAGAGGAATTATTTTTCATTTCAGCTAATCATTTGAATAACTGTAAATAATTAATGTGAACCATTAATTGTTGCCGTTAAGTCAAAGTCTAAGAGCACAGAAAATCCAAAGACTTTCCCAGGCAGCAGAGATTGTGTAAAGGGCATTCCTTGCATTGTTCCCATGTAATCGCCTCAAATGTAAAGTGTAAATGACGTACAGAAAGGTCCCAGTATTATAACACCTTATAATCTGGGCAACTGTATTAACATAATGTTCTGCAGAGAAATATTTAGCTTTAATTGTGAAAGTGAAATCTAACACACATAACTGTACACCCAGTTCACAATTTATGAGAGACAACTAGTTGGAACTAATACAGCTTAATACAACAGTCCTTCAACCTTAAATCAACACCTCTTTTAAAGTATTAGAAGGCATGAAAGTTCTTCCTTGACTAAATCCCCATTTATAACCATTATCTGACTGTGCACTTGTTCCTCAAATCCACCTGCCAAGGAAGACCATTAGATGCTGCTGAAAGCTCTGGAAGCTAGTAAGTGGACCTTGAATTAGGGCTATTTTGTCAAACTCTCTAAACTACTATCAACAAAAAACTGAACATTACAACCTTAGAACCTGAAGCTGAAACAAGTAGCTGATTCATTGATTAGTCAATTCACAGAAATAATCTGCAATTATTTTGACCATCATTTTTTAACCAAAGCTTCACTAGTGCCAATCTCACGAATGTGAATGTTTTCTGGTGATATCAAACTAATCAACATAATTTTGGATAATTCAATGAAATTTTAGGCAGTCAGTCACAAAAAAGAAGCGGATTCAATGATTAATTGATTAATCAATTTGCTAACCAACAGAAAATGAATCGGGAACTATTTTGGTAATCATTTGCAGCTTCTAGCTTCCCAGAAGTGGAGATTCCCTGTAAATTTTGGACTGGTGATCGGTTGATTTTATAAAAAGTGAATCATTCAATTGATAATGAAAATAATCATTAAGAACAAACAATTTCAAGACACCACCTTGAGCTGTGGGACACTTTAACTGAGGAAATGATCAGCAGATTGATGGATAATGAAAAAAATCTTTAGTTGCAGCCCTTCATAAAGAATGGATCTCATTAATTACTTTTACTTTCAATTAGTTATGTCTACAAACTGGCAATGTTTGTATTTGTAAACAGCTTCAAAGTGCATTTACATAAAAACACACACAGACGCTTTGTTTACACTGCAGCGACTTTAAAATGGCCATTGAGCATTCAACATCAGCCCCGTCCAGTTTATCTGACTTCTCCTCTTGTTCCTTTTTAACAATTTATAATGCTGTTAACTTCCTTCATTACACTTATGAGCCATCATCGATTTAGCTTGTAGAAGTCAGAGCAGCATGTTTACACCGAAGTCAATAACACTATTACACTTTACAATCTAGCGACCCTGGCCACTCAGTGGGCAAAACACCGCAGCTGTAACATATATTAGTTTACTGCCAAAACAAGACAACTACTTGTTAGCAACGAGCTGAGGGGTCATAAGATACTCCATTCGTCTTCCGGGCTGCCTACGAAGTTTTGAATGACAAGTAATTCTGCCACACAAGCTAGTGCTGTGCTGGCTCACTTTCACAAAGGAAAGCCTGTAGTCGGCAAGTACACATTAGCTTTAGCATTCAGTAGTTTCCGTTAGCAGTGTGTGGGTGTTTAAGTTCTATTATTGTTTTCAAATTAACTCACCCGGCTAGTCATCTTTGTGTTTTCTTTTTTTTTTTTATCCCCCGTTCAAGTGCAACTCAGCATTAACGCTCCGCTGACAGAACTGCGGCTTCTTCTGTTTATTTTGTTGGTGGTTGGCGAACAACTTTCGGCGCATTCCCACCACCCACTGATCAGGAGTGTGAACTACAGCTCTACTCTGATATTTATTATTCGAAACATTTTCAATTTCATCTTATTAAAAGTATTAAACATTGAAAATGGAAGAAACAATCAATTAAAACTTAAGACAAAAAAATAAACAAATAAGATAGCTTACATTGTGTAAATGATATGGACAATATATACAAAATCAAATTTATAAATATATAAATGAATAAAATGAAATAAGATGCAACACGTAGATAAGGACAATGAAATAAGAATATTTTAAGTATTTCCAAAAGCACAAAACAAGACTTAAGGGTACCATGTAACAAACAACAAAGACATGAAAGAAAAAAATATTCAAGGTTTTATAAATCTCTATTTTTAAAAAATTTTTTTTTTATTGCTTTACTATTCTTCCGTCTATGTAATGAATCAATATAGTGTCTAAAAACTATTTTGAATTGTTGTATGTGTGGTTATGTGTTCCTCTCATGGTCTTATAATAAATCCATGGATCCTCTCCACAATAACTGCAGCCATGAGAGTGACGTGCAAGAGGCGGCATCCCCGAATGTGAGGTGATGTCATCACGTTCACGACGCTTAGGAGGACTGTATATAAAAAGAATTATAGCCCTTTTTTTAAACCCCCCACTTGTTATCTCAACAATTTTGACAACTATTTGTCAAGTTTCAATGGTACTTAAGTGTTTACTATTAACAGTGGAGTTTACTAAAGTTATATAATAGCATTCAGCAAAAGCTTTATTTTTTTACACTCTTTATTTATTAAAATATGATCCTTTACAATAGTTATTTATCAGAAAAGAACAAAATAATATATATATATAAAAAAATATATAATTAATCTCCACAAAAAAATCGTTAAATAAGTGGAAAAAAAAAAAAATTAAATAAATTTTTCTTTTCTCTTAGTCATTTGGTTATTATCACTACAAAGTCATGCTGTGAAGCCAAACATGGTTCAAACCAATATATGTTCAATTTTAAGTTTTGTTGCAGCTCCTAAAAGTTTACAAAGATGACAAATATGTCAGGGTGGCTAAGACCTAGATCATTGTATATATACAGTATATAAAAATGTAACAGATGAATAAAATAATTGAAAAGCACTAATTTTGAATTAGAGAGGCAAAGTAATCTCTTTATTTTAGATGCTAGGAGTCACAGTGAAATCTGTAAACAAACACTGAAGGGCATCAAATCTAATGGTTTCTCTTTATGACTGAATATTTGAGGCTCTTTCTGCTACAATTACAATAATACGATTGTGCTTATCATCATCATAAATCTAGAAAGAAGGAAACAAGGCCTAGTTCTCAAAAAGTGATGTAAAGCAGCTGTTGATGAAGCAGTCTACAGATGCTTTTTTTGTCTCTTGTGATGAAACTGAACTGAGCCAGAAGAAGTGTCTCACAGTTGAGGAAACATGCCTGGTTGTAAACACCACACTGTTTGTGTAAAAATTAAAATAAGACAATCCAAAGCTGTCATTTAAACTGATTTAATGCCCTTTGATGTGAGGTTGATTTTTCAATTTAATGACAAATATAGCAGCAGGAGGAAGAGACTCTTGGGTGAATTCTGTATCATATAGTTTTCACATCTGGATTCCTGCAGGATCATTTCCAATATTATTTCTTGCTGCCTAGATACCTTCCCTTTAACTTTTCCTTTGTAAAACAACGGACACACGTCCACCTAACTGTTTGTGTTGTATACATTTCCTGGGTCACACTACCACCTTGAAGTGCATCATCATAAAAGTCCCCAGTTTTCTTGCTCCCTAAACACAAATACCATAGCTTTTTACCATTACCATCAGAATTGTTTTTTTGCAAGAGACAACACAAAATCCTTAAAATACAAAATATTTATTTTGAAAATGTCTTTAGAAGAGGAAAAAAAAAAAATCAAAACCAAATCAAAACCATACAAATTGTTTGGTTACTAGCATACCACACTAGTGCTAGGAACTAACAATGGAGAATTACTCACTCAGGGATAACTCACAGATGCTCAGAGGCGATCTCCACCCCTGCCCTCCGATTTCATATTGCACCCAAACAATGAGGCAAACAGAAGTGCCGAAAAAGTGGCACTAGTGGTGAAATGGCATCCAATCTGTTCTAGAAACTTACATTAGCAGGAGGGGCAGACATGTGGCAACCATCTGATTTCCTTTCCTTCTTTCTTTTTTTTTTTTTAAAGAAAAAGAAAACAAAAAAAACCAACACAAAACCAAAAACAAATAAAGTGAGTTTAATACATATCTGAAATACAGTGGGGACATAACTGTTGGCGTTAATATGATGAAGAAAAAAATAAGAGCTAGAGGGAGCTCTCTGACCAAAATTCAGTATCCCAAGGAGTATCCCAACCTTCCAAGAACTGAACAGTGTGCTTCTGAAAAGATATGGACACAAAGGAGAAAGCCTCATTTCTGCAGGCACAGCTGCTAGCAGCGTCTGAGGCCACAGAGGTCAATGTTGCACCTTTGAGGTTGCAGTGGAGTCGGCTTGAGGTTTGGTAAGCCCCAACCTTATAGCAGATATAAACATATATGTATTCTTAAACCTTTTCATCTTTTTATTGTGGTTGTACAATATTCCCTGATGGCCTGATTTGGCCGCTGAGTGTTATACAGAATCCTGAAGAGATATCAAAATTAAAGAGAAGAAAAAAAAAACAAAAAAACAAAAAAACAAACAAGAGAAGTGATGAAATTGTCCGTTGAGGGAGAGGAGGGGGGAGTTTGATGGGGGAATCCTGTTTGTTGCAGTTTGTGGGACTTTTTGTTGCTCTCCCTTGTCCCCTTCTTAAAATGTTACACACGCTGGTCAAACACACACAGTTCCTCCATCGCACTGCCGTGGCAATCTACTCTGAGGATGAGAAAGAAAAAAAAAAAAACATTTAGCAGAGAAGAAAGAAGGAGCATGAACGCCTTCTTATCTTACAGATTTTTTTAAAATTTTACCTATGTCAGCGTCTTGGCTTTGTTGTAAAGTGAATCCACGACTTTGCTCATGTTCTGAATTGTTTCCAAGGCTGCTTCGTACGTTTTGTCCACTGGGGGTTCTTCAAATATAATCAAGACGCCTTCACCTTGGTCAAGGATTCCTGCAGCAGTGTCATAACATATGTTACAGTACACTGAAAACTCCTGTGCTGCCTGCAAAAGTACATGTCTGATATTTGTTAGTACAGGCAGAGACGATTCCAATTACCGTGAAACTTTTTGTCCAGAATCATCTGTGATAATTTCCTCTCAACATCTCCCTATAAGGTAAAGAAAAAATTAATAAAACAACCCACATTTAAGAGATACAGATGACGCTTTTAATGCCCAAGAAAAATTGGAAAACTGCAAATGACTTACCTTTGACAGTTTGATTAGACCCGATATGTGTTCTATCTGAAAACAGAATGAGAGAGGCGAAACTAATTACTGCCTTAATCTTTCTTTTTTGTAGAAATGATGAAGAACAATAGGACACGATTGCATGGTGCAATAGGTTACTGACACGGCCACTGCTACACCGAAATCTCTGACCCACAGTTACATTTAAACCCGTCCTGTCTGAATAGAAACTTCCAAGAAAACAAAACCCAGCAAGGCTTCAAGGCAACTTTCCTTTGTAATGCCAGGCCTGTAGCAATTCATTACCTGTACTCTGGA
Organism: Seriola lalandi dorsalis; assembly: GCF_002814215.2. Lineage (NCBI taxonomy): Eukaryota > Metazoa > Chordata > Actinopteri > Carangiformes > Carangidae > Seriola > Seriola lalandi. The sequence goes on from NW_019524870.1 coordinate 350,738, forward strand.
AAACGGTTCAATGACTCGGATGAGGTTTTGTTCCAGCAGGTTGTCATAGAGCTTGGCCAGGTGAGTGTTGATAATTGGGTCGTCCCTCAGTTCTGCTTTGTACTCTGTTAGGGCCTGGAAGATACAAAACTTTGACTTTAAAAACTTGAAATACAGCAAGGTTTTGTAAGCAAAAGTTCATTCTTCAAGTAGAGTCCATGTCACCCAGCAGCAAAAGAGAAAACAAAACCAAAAAGGCTAAATGGAGTTTGCCTTAATGCAGATTTGATCAAACTAAAAGGATTCTTACCTTTTCAAAGTCTGCTAATGATCTGTTCTTGCTGGCCTGGGCAACACACTTCAGTGCATCTGTCTAAACAGATAAAGACAGAAAAGAAAATCATAAGTGTCATTCTCCAGAGAAAAGGCTAAATGAGAACAGAGGTCATTTTCTTTTAGAATGACAAAGACAGAAACTGAAGTAAACATAAAAACTGAGACACTGTGACCAACATTAAAAAATTCAACAACAAAAAAATCAATTTCAAAGTGGACAAGTGGCCATATTTGTTTTATTCACAAGGTGTTTCAGAGGGTCTTCTAAACAAAGCTGAGAGCCCTCCAAAACTTGTATTTCATTTACTTTTTATGTACCTGGAGCAACATCCAGGAAAAACAAAAAACAACTGATGTCTGAAAAGAGTTGAAACAAATGACATCAACGTTTCGTCCAATCTGCTGTGAGTAGAACATGACCAGTACTTGCCTGTCGGCCGGCGTACCGCAGGGCCAGTTTACCACTGATCAGGGCTTGAACCTCCTCTGGTCTGAAAGAGTAAATTTACAGAGAAATGAACAATCAAATATATGATTTTGAATTATGGACATGATCAAGGGACCACATGTGAATGTCAACGAAGATTCAACAATAAGTTTTAAGCACTACTCACAAGTTGAGCACAATTTTGCACAGGAGCATGTATTTGAGTGCAGTGATGGCTCTGGGGCTGTCGATGGAGTCGTAGCCCTCGAAGGCCTCAAAGAAGTAGGAGTAGGCCGTCTTCCAGTCCTTCTCCTCTGCTGCGTGGATGATCCCTGCAGCAGAGAGGACACAACACCAGTTACCATCTATAGTCAAAACAAGCCTGACATGAAATGTCAACAAAAAACTGGAGGAACTGGCTGGGCTGAGGATAAAAATCCTGTGATTGTGCGATTAAAAGTGTAGTCGTTTTCTGGCTGTTGCCCGATACTGATCACTACTTTTTTCTAGTTCACACCGCTGCTGTGATGCCATGAATAAGCACGATGCTATCATACCTCACAGCTCTTCCGTCTTCGCATTAGTAAACACAAACTGTGTGACTGAGATAGTTATCAGTGTAAAATGAACTGAGTCACTGAAGAACACAGCAAATACTCCAACCAAGCCCCCGCTGAGAAAAAAGAGTAGCCCAGTGATTGGTTTCCAATCATATCAATTATAATGATGTGATACAAATCCAATTTAAATTCTATAGGGTAACAACGTATCACATGACCACAAAAATTATATTACGCTAAACTGCCATGAAATTGTTCTTCAGTTTAATTTGATTAATCAGACTCATCAGTTTATAATGCGTCACTTGTCACGCTTCTTGAAACAGGAGGAAGAAAATGTCAATTGAAAAGCATTATCTCGTGTGTGATTCCATCAAATGATAAGACTGTGTGTAGAATTTGAATTCTGCACACACAGTTCAAGGTTGTCTAACGCCCCCCAGTGGCAGCCATCAAAAATAGACACCGTAGTAGGCAACGGGTTGTCTTTATTGTTCTACAAACAAAAACGTATTCTATATTCTCAGAATCATCTGGAAGATGCTACAATTACACACAAACTCATACATAGTGGCTTCAATACATGATCCTTTCATCCTGCTATGACTATTATAAACTTTCCCAGTACCCTGATAAAGATAACCAACGTTTTTTGGCTTTGGTCATGTGTGAACCACCTTGATATAGAAGTCATTTCAGGGAACTGAGCTATCGTTAATATTAGAAGTTACACCTGGGCTTTTAAAATGTTATTGCCAAATCCATTTCGTAGCTTGTTTTTCCTACCATGGTGCCTGATGGTAAAGCTGTCAAATAGCAATAATGTCACTTCAGCCCAGGTGAGCTTTGGGAGTTAGGACTGCAAACACATCTGACCTGACTGCATGTCCAGCGCTGCCTGGAGCTTTGGAGGACAGTAGATGGCGTTGGCGGTGGTCCTGGCTGAGGTGAGGGCTGCACGGGCCTTGGGCAGGTTACTGAGAGCGTGGTACGTCTTACTTTCCAGCAGCTGAACCTCCACCAGAAGAGCTTTGTCATCCATCTTTTTCAGCTCCTGGAGCAACTGGGTGCCTAAGGGGAAGAAAATAAATGAAAGTTAATGTCATGCACATTAACCGTTGCTATAACTTTGTACAACACTTGGTAAACAGCTCGGGGGTAAACGTACAATTATAGTCCTGGTGTGTGCTGTTCTTTCTCCCTTTCTAAGTAAAAATATGTCTAACTGCTTTGAAAACTGGGTCAATTTGGCACAAATTTCAATAAAAAAAAGAAACTTTTACACATAGGAGGAATAAGACTGCAAGAATAAAAGATATCTTTTGAAAGTATTTGTGTTTCTTAGTGGACTAGAAAACATCTGGGTGGTATTCAATGTGATAAATATGTCAGAGCCAATAGCAGTGCCTGTCTATTTGTAAAGTCTCTGATGCAGGAAGACAGATGTTGCCATTTTTCATTTAACAGAAAGCCTCGTCTCTCAGCACTCACCCAGTGCCAAGGCCTCCTGGTATCTTTTGGTGTCAAAATAGAGTGAGATCAGCCGTGTCTGAAAAAAAAAAAAAAAAATAGAGTGCTGTTAGACAAGCAGAGAGCAGCTGTGCCAATCTATTGCCTTACAGAAACACTGCAGCATGTATCACGGACCTGAAAGACAACAAACATCAGTCACAACAAAATTAGACAGGAATCTCAGCCAAAACAAGGCTTTCTGCGCCATGATTCTTGCACGTGTGAAACTGATAACTGATCATTTAATTTACTGATCCTTGCAGAATATTTTCCAGGCCTCTTACGTACAGCCTTTTGCTTGTTTTCGTATTTATCCTTTTCATTTATACCCACATATCCACATTTTACCACTAAAAATAGAAATCAAGGTTGTAACATTCATATTGAAAGTTTAGTTGTTTTACTTTAGGTGTTTTAAACCTGTAGTGCATATCAATTGGATGTCATGAGATGGTAGCACATGGCACTATTAACAAAGTTTCCTTAAACTTTTTTCTTTTTGTCCCATCAGATTATTCATAACGTGTGGCCCAAGACAAACCGCTGCCTGTCTTGAGAGCGTCCTTCTTCTCAGCTTCCACTCATTCATACATGCCACAGTTTCATTACATAGTTTTCTTCTACATTTTTCACAGAGTACTAATACGACATCTTGTTGATCCAGTATTTTGTAATTCAGCCAAAAGCTCTAGATATTTCTGGCTGTTAGTGTGAACCTGCTGGCAGTCATTTGGTCACAAAGCCCATTCTGGCTGCGTAGCAGGGTGATGACATCATAGATGGCAGTGTGTAGTAGATGTATTAACACCTCTCGTTGTCACTTTCTTCAGGCAAAGTTTACAAATTAGCTTCATCACATTTATCGAGTTTATTGCTTTCATTTGGTTTTTACCCAAAGTAATGCCACAGCAGCGGTGTTGCATAACTAATGACAACCAAACGCTCAACTATAATCTGCACAGCGTCTCCCACTCCATGAGTCAGAACATGTTAAATTTGATCTCTCCCACAGCTGCTATTTATGTTTGGGGATATTGCTTTTGTTTTCACTATCATTAATCATAAACAGTGTTGTATGTCAGCACTAACTAGGGTTAGATGAGAGGATGAATACATCAGCTGTAGGTGGTAGGTTCCATCTATGGCAAATGGGCCATTAAAAAAAATAAAAAAAATAAGCACCTTTATATTGCTGCCTTGCCAGCAATCCATGTGTCGAATGTATTGCAAATATCTAAACTGTAATGGCACAGTTGGTGCTCTATAAGTTATTGCAATAGCATTTGATAGCACCCACAAGACTATACTAATCCTCCTTACCTCCAGAGCCTGTCGTAGGAAGGTCCTCTTCTCGGCCTTGGCCCACTCAATGCATTCAAGACACAGCTCTACCTCTTGCCCTGTTGCTGCCTCCATGTCGAGAAAGAGGTCCAGCAGGGAGCGGACCAGCCGGGCCGCTTTGGCCTTGCTGATGGAAATCAGGAAAGGCCTCACAAATTTCAGGAGACCTCCCAGTTCTGTAGACAGACGCAAAAGAAAATATATCATGGATATTTCAAAGCAGTGAAAACATAAGGCAAATAACATCTCCCAGTCAGAATGGAATCCATTAGATTATCTTTAGGTTTATCTGCAAAACAAATGACTGATGACTGACAACAACTTCATCATAACCTTTCAGAGTTTAAACATTACCTGCAGCCTGTCCTGTCTTGGCCAGGAGCATACCCAGCTCCAGGATGCTCTGTTCTTTGACCCTGACAGCTTCCTCATCGTTCTCCTGAACATCTCTCCTCACTGTTGAACAGAAGAAACAAGATGATATTAGAAACAATTAATTAATTTAAATGTATTAAATGTATACATGATGCAATCTGTAAATTTTCAAGAACCATAATGTCCAAATAAAGTCAAATAGAGTCAACTGTGGACTTTAAAATTTGTAAACCATACATTTTTTTGTTTTTTGTCTTGTGTCATGGTTTTTGATGTCACATTATCTATTATCGTTATCTTTTTTGTGTGCAGTATTCTAATGTCACTCAATATTAAAACACACCACCAATCTGACAACTAGGGCTGAATTACTATCATTATTGATTAATCATACTGTTTAGTTTATCATGTTGGAAAAATGTCCTTCAAACTTTCCAAGAGCCCAATGCAATTGCTATTTCTGTCCAACCAACAGTCCAAAACCCAAACATATTTATTTTTTACAAGGATGTTAAACAGAGAAAAGCACCTTTTTCTAATAATAATAATAATAATAACAACAACAACAACAACAACAATAATTGTGAGGCTATAGTCTGTTAATGTTTGGTTTTATGTTTGTTAAATTACTTATACCATTGTTGAAAGTGTTCGTGAGATAATCTTATAACCAATGACTAATATCTTAAACAATTAATCATTTCAGCACTACCGAGAAATATATAAATGTTCCGTCAAAATGTCAGGACTGTTGACAGCTAATGAGCTGGTGTGACAAGGCAATTTAAGGACAGTGGTGGTTGTGGGAAATGGAACTATTTACAGAAGACATTAATAAAATTTCAATTTATTCATAAGTGCATGGAACCACAAACACAGAGAAAATCTTGACTAATTACACATAAATGGCCCGTTGGCTATGTTGATAACACAGGTTAGAGGCTTTTGACAACAAGCTAACAACGTTAGCCGCAATAGTAATCATGCTAAAGTGACAGCCTTAAGTTTAGCTGATGGTAGTTAGCTGGAAAATTGAGGTCAGTGACATAACATCACAAGACCCAACAACACAGTCAAAAACACAACATTACTGATAACTACTACATATTTCACGCCCAGGCCTAAACTTAGCAGAGATGCTAACGCGCTATCTGGCTAACAACCACTAGCAATTACCGTTGCCCACCGTTCAGCAGTGAGTCAGCACGGCACACCGCCGGCTCCTGCTACTGAACGCCACTAGCTAGCTCGCTAACCCCGCTGCCTAACACTGCCTAAGAAATTACATATCGCGGTGGTCAGATGAATATTGTCCATCTCAAAACGCCAGCTGAAAACCCACCTATTGAATGGAGAATGTCGATAGAGGCGTTGCGGTCCGTGCTAATGAGAGACTGGGCTCTCTGAAACTCAACCACTGCTGCAGCCGCCATCTTCCTTATTCAAATGCTGCTTGAATGAAAACTACGTGCGCAGACTACGTTACTTAGCGTATGTGACGTAAGGGTACGACGGGATTTAAAGGCTTTTGGGAAATGTAGTTTTATATATATATATACATATATATATGAGTGCAGAATTCCCTGTTCCTGATGATGTGCTCCATTCTACATTCATGGCAGTGATTGGGTCTCTGCAGGAGAGCAGTGGAGCAGAGCGAGCAGGATTCTTCCTAAGGGATTTCCTGGTCACTCAGCTGATAGGAA
>NW_019524870.1:356993-361387 GCF_002814215.2 Seriola lalandi dorsalis
CTACGTGCGCAGACTACGTTACTTAGCGTATGTGACGTAAGGGTACGACGGGATTTAAAGGCTTTTGGGAAATGTAGTTTTATATATTATATATAGATATATTATATTATATTATATATAGAGATATATTATATATATTATATATATAGATATAGATATATTTTTTTATATATATATTTTTTTTATATATTTATTTTTAAAGGGGTTGTAAACATTCATCAGAAGCTCCTTTCCATGTGAATTTAATTTATAGGAGCTTTTGTATTCGTAACATGTAATGTATGCTATTGTGTTGTTAATAGGGTTTCTCTTATTATGAGTAGTAGGACAATATGCTTATGTTTGTTGAAAATGCTCAATGCAGTATCAGAGAACAAAACATTAATTTACATCTACTGAATCTAGGTAATAGCATACGCCTGTAATCACCATATTAAGACTTTTCAAGTATTATAATATGCCCCTCTGGACACCTCATATAAAATACATGATCATTAATTTCTCTCTAACTCTATCTTTTCTACTGTTAAGTCTTTAATTTGAAAGTCGATCTGCAACATTGAAAATCATTAATTTAGTTTTCTTATGATGCTAATTTATCACAGAGTAGGTTAACATAGAATTGTAAAAACAAAAATCTTTTAAAGTGAGTGTTTATAGCTTTGTGTGTAAACCTCAACTGGAGGACTAAGGGTATTATAGACTGATTGAGATCACTGTAAAGCCTAAACAGCGATTAAAATAGGACAATCTTGTAGCCCAATGCAAAGCTCCTATACTCAGTATAGGGTTGCCTATGGAAACGCAAGGCCACTTCATAATCGCTTTGAGAAGAATGCAGTTGGTGCAAACGATGTCATGAAGAAAAACATCCTTGGAGTTCATTGGGTTCAGTTTGCATGATCGCCTGCTGTGTGTGGCTATAGGCGGAGTTGTTTCCCAGCAGAGACAGCACCGCGCACAGAGCGCAGAGCGGCGCCCCACCACCGCCTTTGCGTCAACCATCCTCACACAGTCAGTGACACAACACAACATCAGCCCTCGCAGCATCCGCATCTCACGGCCAGGAGGACCAGGAGCACATCCTCATCTAAGCATCCATTCCACAACTGCCTACCATCGTCTGCGCACCAGGCGTGTTCATCCACCGCTTGCTTTTTTCTTTTTGCCTCGGCTCGGATTATTTTCTGTGTTGCATTTTTATTCTCCGAGATGGTTTCATGTTTTAATCGCGTTTTATAAGGAAAAACAGGCTCGAGACGCGGAGCATCATCTATACAGCGCAATTATTCTCTCATCAAGCTGGAGATCTGGTAAGTTTGATTTCATTTTGGAACTGAAAGTGTTGCACTTGAGGTCGCACAGATTCGTGGATTCATTATATTTGAAAACAGATGATGCGCAGCTACATCCAACTGGGAAAAATATGGCAATAAATTGAAATGAATTTGAGATATGAAGCTGTAAACAACCAAATTCGCCGACATGTTGTGAGATGTTAACGGATACAGGGAGAAAGGATGAGGATTTGCTTTCATTTTTAAGCCACCGCCTATTATGGCCAACATTTTCATTTCGACGCAGATGCTCAGTTTCAGCACCATGGAGAGCACCCGATGTACACAACTCCACCACATCATAGGAGAGAAAAAAATCCCAATAAATCCTTTAATTTTACTCCAGTGAAGTCACATGAAAAGCTGATGTTTTGGAATTTCCTCCAAAACTGATCAGTTAATAATCAGACTGATATCAGGGTGATGGAATGAGCGATCGAGCTGCTCGGATCCTGCGCAAGTGAGCAAAGTCGATCCATCGACTGGCTGTCTTTCACATGCACAGGCTGCAGCGAGGAGCGAAAAAAAAAAAACATTACGTGCACAGAAAAAATCATTTATCTCAGTATTTTAATGGAGGTGATTTACATGACATGACCTTGGTTTTGTGCTTTTAATCTGCTGAGTACTGAATACAACCGCTGCGACCTTCACCTGTTATTATGGTGTTTACGTTTCAGTCTTCCATTTTAGTGCGAGGGTGGCGCATGGCTCAGTGTGACTTGACGGCCATTGCCCATAAAATATGGATCTCTCATTGTAAAATGTTCATGAATTTATCATATAGGATCAACTTTCAATCAAATATACTGTCGATGGCTGATGTACAATCACTCATATTATTATGATTTCCCTGTGTGCATTATAATCTCCTGCAGATGAGCTGTAGCACATTTCACACCAAGCTGTTTTTAGTATTAGGATCATAGCCTGCTTATTGCATGTGCAGCAAAGCGGGAGATCTATACTCTATACTGAATTAATGAGTGTAAGCTATAGGCTGAACCATTCCACCACTTACTGAGTCAGATCAATACTGCTAATAAGGCTGAGGATCTGTCAGATAAACCACTCGTTCATGAGAACATCACAGACATGATGATTGTGATATTATCTGAATAATTAGATTTAATATCAGATCAACATTCTTTTTGCTTGTAAACAGGGATAAAATACAGCGAGGTGGCCCTTCACCAATTATTTTTCTGATTATTGATTTTTCTGTTTCCAGCAGTGGCCATCTGGAGACGCAGACAAAGAGCTGAAACACAACAGAGCCTGTTCCAGTCGAGGTGATCGTTATTCCCTCAGAGGACAATCTCCTTCCATACTTTAGATGCCCAGCGGCAGCCTGTAGCCCGGGACTCCCAGCTCCCAGAAGCATTGAAGCACTGAGACCCTCAGGATCTCCCCTGGCAGACGCTCCTCTGACCCAGTGCGGCTGAAGCCCCTGGACGCCTCCCCGCAGTCACCATGGGAACCGTGCTGTCCTTGTCACCTAGCTACCGAAAGGCGGCTCTCTTTGAGGATGGACCGGCCACTGTGGGCCACTACACGGCCGTCCAGAACAGCAAGAACGCCAAAGACAAGAACCTGAAGCGCCACTCGCTCATCAACGTGCTGCCGTGGAAGCGGATTGTAGCGGTGTCAGCCAAGAAGAAAGGCTCCAAGAAGGTGCAGCCCAACGGCACCTACCAGAACAATGTCACCCACCTGAACAATGAAAACCTGAAGAAGTCGCAGTCCTGTGCTAACCTGTCCACCTTCACCCAGGACCAGAGCACTCCAGCTCTCACCAAGAGCTCCAACAACACAGCGTCCTCTGTCAAGAAGGCCCCCCTGACCAACTCCAATGTGGCCCCCGGGACCCCTAAGAGGGTGATCGTCCAGGCCTCCACCAGTGAGCTGCTGCGCTGCCTCGGGGAGTTTCTGTGCCGGCGTTGTTACCGGCTCAAACACCTGTCACCCACTGACCCAGTGCTGTGGCTGCGCAGCGTGGACCGCTCCCTGCTGCTGCAGGGCTGGCAGGACCAGGGCTTCATCACCCCCGCCAACGTGGTCTTTGTCTACATGCTGTGCCGCGACGTGGTCTCCTCCGAAGTGGCCACGGAGCACGAGCTGCAGGCCGTGCTGCTCACCTGCCTCTACCTGTCTTACTCCTACATGGGCAACGAGATCTCCTACCCGCTCAAGCCCTTCTTGGTGGAGAGCTCCAAGGAGACCTTCTGGGACCGCTGCCTGTCCATCATCAACCTGATGAGCGCCAAGATGCTCCAGATCAACTCCGACCCGCACTACTTCACTCAGGTCTTCGCCGACCTGAAGAACGAGAGCCAGAAGGAGGAGGAGAGGAGCCGCCTGCTCATCGGCCTGGACCGGTGAGGGGATGCTAGGGGGCGGGAGCAGAGGGGTCAGGGGAGGTGGGGCATACTCCAGTCTGGCATTTTGACAAGTTTGAACCGCATTTGTGATTCTATTTATTTATTTATTATTGTCAATCCTGCAGTTGGATTAGGCCAATCTGGAGGTGTTTGACATTTATAACAACTTTAATAAGGCTGATGACAGAATCCTCAGCTCTGGAGGGAGGCTTGCTTATTTTGACTGATGTGTGTATTATGTTTGAGGGATAACAGTTGCCATGGTCACCAAAAATGGGGCAGAAGAGCAGCTTTTAGCCTTACACATCAGCAAAGGATGGGTTTCCTGTAAACCTGCGGATGAAGGCAATGATACATAAACAAACAAAAAAAAAATGCCAGACTTGAGTAAATCCTTTGCTAACATACAGATATATATCTATATGAAATACTGAAAATCTAAAAAAAAACAAAACAAAAGACTAAAAAAGACAAAAAAAAAAAAAACATTAGAAAAGGAAGCATACATCTACAGCATTGAATGTGGACAGGACTGAGGCCTCAGCAGCCGACCAGTGACCTTCTGACTGTTGTGATGTGCACTGCCTACTGCAGGAGGGTGAGGGCCATCGCCTGACTGACTGGCTTTCTTTATGAATCACGGATGAGCAGGCAATCCCCACCCCACCCAACCCTC
>NW_019524870.1:361407-361694 GCF_002814215.2 Seriola lalandi dorsalis
TGCAAACCCTGGCTCTTTTGGAATGCCAACACCTACGTCCCCAACATTCATATGGATACGATGGACACTGTTTGTTTTGGTTTTTCCTTTTGCTGCAATGCATATCTGGCCATCTGTGGAGAGAACAGCAGGGGCCATCGTTGCTAAATCCATATTTTAGTGGGTTTCTGTTTGCGGCTCTGCAACAGTAGGGGGGGGGGGGGGATTGGATGGACAATAAGCAAACATTGCATTGTGGGACTTTTGATAAAATAAAGACAACAAACCAGAGGACGTGTGGCCAATGC
>NW_019524870.1:361714-362577 GCF_002814215.2 Seriola lalandi dorsalis
CTTAAACTCTCAGTGGAATTGTGTTCATTTCAAGTGTGCCTCCACAGTAACGGTGGCAGCACTCGGCTCTGAAGGCAACAAAAGGTACACAATGAGTTTTGCAAGTCAACAGTATTAGTATTTTGTTGTGCCACCTTTAAATGTTAACTAAATAAAGCCTAGTCTGTGGCAACACTCTCCTACCCTAACATATCAGTCTCCTCTGACTGCAATGTACTATATATATTAGGCCTCCTTTTGATCATGACAGCAGTCAGTGCTCTGCTCTCTCTTTTGCGATACATGTCAGCACAACTCTAATGAAAGCTAAGCCTCACCTCCACTTTAGCATCCATCTGCAGGCTCTGAGGCTTCGTTCCTACTAGAAGAAGTTATTATGGCGAATCTATTTTACATGAGTTTACATGACTAAAATAAACATAACACTACTTTAAACACTAGAAGATCTGCATCGAGGGTTCAGCCCAAAATGACAGTCTTGAGAGAGTGTGAACGACCTTTGCAATCGCCTTTTATCTCAGATATCAAAATATATATACAGGTGTATTTATCATAACTTGTGCAGGTTTCAGATTAATGATACAGAAATTAGTTATTCTGGGATGCTGGTAAATGACGGTATTTTAACCAGAGGAAGATGCTAATCCCCCGTTTTACTCCATTAGCCCGAGTCAAAGCTCTCATACATCTTCTTGACAGCATTTTACTATATTGAGAAATAAATACTTTCGGTAGTTTTGGCAGGACAACAAAGAATATGTGGACTTTATTATGATGACTGGAACAGATCCTCTAATCATAAAATACATTTTTCATACTGATAATGACAGTAATATTAATTTTAATAATAGATGATGATCATT
>NW_019524870.1:362597-399496 GCF_002814215.2 Seriola lalandi dorsalis
GGGGGGGGGGGGGGGGGGGATTGGATGGACAATAAGCAAACATTGCATTGTGGGACTTTTGATAAAATAAAGACAACAAACCAGAGGACGTGTGGCCAATGCTGAGTGGTCATACTGTGTGTGTTCAGAAAGACCTACTTTATTTTCATCTAGAAAAAAAAAATAAAACAAGTTACTGGATGTTTTGCTCCCCAGAGGCTTACACCTATGGAGGCTTATTTATTGCTTTTCTGGAACAAGTTTTCTTTCATTTTTTTTCTTTTTTTACTTAGAAATGTAATGTTTTGCACGTGTGCCATGCAATTTTACAGAGTTTCTGAGAGGAGCAGGAGCAATCTTCTTCTTTTTACTTGATTTATAAACCAACTGCATCTGCATTAGAGAATGCTGTGAACAAAGTGACACTAGTTTATTTAGCTATGCTTGCTAAAATAGGCTATTTGTTTACCAGGGAAATTGTTTTTGTACTTTTGTCGATAGGTTGTGTTGCAACCACTTTTGGAATGATGTTTGATTTTGTGCTTATGATTCAGCATAGAAAATGTTAAAACAGTGCCATATCGTTGATGGAAATCCCACAGGTCTGAGAACACTCTGAGACACGAATGACGGGGTGGATTTTCATCTACTAATAACTACTTACTGACACCTAATTTATTGCCATTTACGTATTTATTATTTAGGCACATTTAATGTAAAAGAAAGATCACGGAGAGAGACTTTGGAAAGGGAAAGACTGGGGGGAGTGGCTGGTCTAGAAGGTGTGCTTATCTTTGGTGGGAATGAAGATTGATCTGGTTTATGCAAATTAATGTCGCGGGGATTTATCAGTGAATATCCAATTCAAAAGCTCATAGATCAAAACCGATGTTAAATCTGACCATCACCAAAGTGACATCATCCAGGACACCTTGGCAGAACAACACAACACTTAAGACAATGCCCTGAAAACATCTGTTTTTTTGTCCTGCAACACTGGCCTGCATGAGGAGCTGACACATATCAGACAGAAAAAGCACACACATTTTTTTTTTCCAGGGGAGTAAATGATTTCAATGACGCCTGTTCACTATCACTGCGGAAAAGCACAGGTTACCTTTGAGGATCATCCATCAGCATCAGCTCTGTGTAAATCACATGATGAGCTGCACTGGAGGAGGTGAGGCGACCTCCATAGGAAAAATCACATTTTTAAGATTTTCAATCAGAGAATCCACAAGACTAAAACGACACGCTGCGGTGTGCAGTGGGAAGACCATGGCAACCAAAACAGAAAGCAAGAAGAGCAACTGAGACAGGCCTATGTATCTTTTTATTTCCACAGGAGAGAAGGTACTCCACTGTTGGTCGACAGCCACTGCAACTCCTCGCTGTCTCTGTAATGACTGCAATCACTGGAGAAGCTACAGTATTTCCACTCAGAGATGTTAGAGAAATGTATTTACTGGTTTTCACATCTCAACTTCATATAAAAAAAAAAAAAAAATGTGTGCACTTCTTTCCTTTGCAGTGTTCTGAAAGTCTGTCTAAAGGAAAAGGCCTCTGTCATGTTTTGAAGTGGAGAATGAAAGGTCTCCGTGCTGCTGCTGCTGCTGCGTTTGTGGGAATCAGAGAGACGGCCACAACCTGTGGCTTCCTCTGCTGTGTGACTGTGGCCGACACACAGAGTTAGATCAGTGAGAGAGACGCTTCATTTAGAGAGTTTGTGCCGGCACAACAGGGGGACACACACTTTGGATGTGCATCTGCTTCTGGCAGAAAGAAAAGCAGGGCATCGGGGTAAAGGGCCTCAAACAGAGACCACCGAATCTTTTTTTTTCTCTCTGTCCACCTGCCCCCCCCCTTCCCAACTCACTTGAAATGTGCCATTTTATTTTTTCTCCACTTTGCATCATTGAGTAGTTGTTTGAGAAAATACTTTCAAAAGCTGATAAAATATGAAAAAAGACTCAAGTGATAGTTAAAGATTTCTGTCAAAATTCTTTTCTGTATCTTGTTGCGTACTTTGTAGATAAAAAAAATGAAACTGGTTAAAAACTTCAAAAAGAGAGGCATTCAATGACTGCATGTGTGTGTGAATGTGGGTGTGATTGTGTGCGTGAAAGGCAGCGTTTTATTTGTACAGATGAATGTGTGACATGTTGTTTTCTTATGGACACGGAGCATACACCAACCACACTGGAACTCGGACTTGGTTCACCGTCGGTGGGGTGAGGGAGGGGTGTCAATGCTGTTCAATAAAAATCTTTTTTTTTTTCTTTCTTTTTTTGAAAAAGACAAAAAAGCTGTTGCTGTAATTGAAACTTTTTTCAGTTAGTTTCTGCTTATTTTAATTTATTTTTGTACTGTGATGGAAAAATAAAATGCACTGATCGTTCAAGGCCGTCGCTTGTCTTTTTATGCCTCTTGACTCTCTGATGTGACGGTCTCTGGGTTTTACTGAGAAATACCTCAGTGGTGGTAAGGAAGAAGTGAGACTTTCCCCACCCAGATTTATCCCTTGACTGGGAATCAAACTTGCTTTTCAATCAACTCTCTGTTTGCTTGGTTTTCACTGACTTGGATCAGAACCAAATTGTTGTTTTTAGGTAGAAAAATGTGGGTGTGAACGTCCAGTTCCACGTGACTGCAAAGTTTGTCTGGTTTGCTTTCTGCCTCCTTCTCCCACCCTCAGCTGTCACCAAACAGTGCTGATTAATGTTTTCTCTCTGATTGAAGGTGTCTGTGTGGCCACTTGCTCTAGTGCCTGGTCAAAGGTCAAACATCCTTATACAGCACGTTGCCTCTGCTGGCACAGGTCTGAGACCAGTTGACTGAAATCAAGTCGATTTTATTTATAGAAGGCCAAGACCACAAATCATGTTCCAGAATACGACACCTGCTATCCTTAGAGCCTCTTTTTGGAAAGAGAGAAACTCCAAAGACCCCAGACGAAAACGTCTACAGGGACAAAATGGTGACGTTCATATATACAGTGGTGATCCTAGATTCTGGGGGTGCCAAGGCAAAATCGAAATCCATCAAAGAAACCCTCCCTTAATACAGACTAATGCTACAATTCACAGATGTCCCCTAAATGCCTCACATGCAGGCTATGAATAGATACTACAATTTGCATGCTCTGTAAATGTTTCAAATGCGGGCTATAGGTAGACACTACAATTTGCAGATGTTCCCTGAATGCTTCATATGCAGGCAATTGGTAGACACTAGCTACAGCACACATCATCATAGGCCTCACTTTTGGGTTTATGGGGGCATCAGCAGTGAACTGTACAGTGTCTTTATGGGAGGTTTAATGTTTATAATTGTCATTGCACAATGTGCCAATATAAGGGGCCATCAGGAGCCCCTTTTCTCCTCGTGGGCTCCAAGCATTTTCCTGGTTTGCCTCTTCTGATGGTGCGCCTCTGAATATATATAGATAGTAATGTCATGTAGATTGTAGACAGAACAGCCAATACATTTTTGTCTGAAGTACCTCCACAGGCCGGTCAGCTAAGTTAAAACAGTGCTTCTCAAAGTGGGGTCACCCAGGGGTCGTTGGGGGTGGGGGTGGGCTACCACTGAGTTAAAGTACCTCCATCAACACCACACCATTCCACTCATCATGTTTCAAATGTGTTGATTTGAATTGATTTAAAAGAGGATGTTAGTTAACATGATTGATTATGTTAAAGCGGGTATTGTTACAGTGATGTTTATGTAAAATCAAGACATAATTATCTTTGAACTCTCTGTGATTGGGCCTTGGAACTTTTTCAATAGATGTGGTTTGCATTTCTCCAACTAACACTTATGGGTGGTAGAAGATAAAGGTGTCAGCCTATCTTCATTTTCCCTCCAAACACAAACACATGGATCATTATTTTAAAAATCGAATCATGTCAGTCAAATCTTCCCATGTCCATGTGCATCTGGTTGGGAGTCAGTGCTGAAACTCCACATCTACTAAAAGGCCTCTCACGTGGATTAGTCTGGGTCAGTTCACTCCTGCATATCACTCTCTGTCCATTAATTCCCATTTATTCAGCCAGCAGGTCAGTCGGTCCAGTCTTACTTAGTCACTGTCCTTGTGGGAAAAAAAAGGTCATCCCACTCTCTGCAGCGGACAGTCATCCATCAACCAGTGGATTATCAACCCCTGCTGACGTAGCTGGCCACGGTTGACACGGGGGCAGTGGGAAGCGGCGTTGTCATGCCGACTACAGGGGTTTTAGCCGTCCCAACGTCACCCGCTGAAACAGCTGTTAGTGGGTGGATTACCGTCGAGCTCTACCCGCATATCACCACATCACATATTAGACACTATACGACTGTCCTCGGGAAACATTTGAGTCAACACAACATCAGTCTCTTACAACCACCACACACACACACACACACGCACACACGCACACTATAATATCAACACCAGCTTACAGATATTGAAGCAAATAAATTTATTAATAAGGTGATTAATGAAATAGTTTTTCATTATGGAACATCATAATGCATCATCTGCATTTATACAGAATACATTTGCTACAACAGTTCCCTTTAGACTTGGTCTGGATATTATAGTATATCTATGGTATGTAATAGTGAATTATTAAACAAATATGCAAAATATAAACTTAATATAAAATTAGGCACATACTGAATGAACGGTGCATACATACAGATTTTGCTTAAAGCCACAGAATAAATTATAGAAAATGGAATTTGTTACCCTTTGGCTAACATGGACGGGTCTCGTGTCAAATACATGAAAAACAGTGAAACAGTGAAAACTGGAGGAATGTACATGTTAAACACTCAACACAGAGAACAGTGAAGGGAAGAACACAATGGCACAAGTCACCTACTGGTAATATTCATATTTCTAATTCCTTCATGCCTGTTTATAAAGGGGGTAATTAGATCAAGCCTGTGGTTTTTACATCTGCGGAAAAGCTGATAATCAATTACATGATAAAGTGATCACTGCTGAGAACATTAAAGCACAAATCTGATGATGCTCTACATTTCTCTTACTGTCAACAAAACCAAAAATACATTCATCCTAGTAACGCGTATCCAAAGCCTGATACAGATTAGTTGTAGTTTATTTTAAAAACCAATCTGTCCTGTTGCACCAAATGTGTATCAATACGCTGCTGAAAATAGTCCCAAACAAATGCACTATTTCCTCCTGTTTGAGCAGCGTTTACTAAAAAGTACAGTGCCCAGCTATTTTAGAAAACTGCCCTCACTTATTAAAAAATACAAGTCTATACTCCTGACCTGTTCCCACTGATTTCTGTCTTCAGCAGGAACCAGTGGAGCCACACACAGGTCAAGATGTCAACTAGGGCATTTGTAGCATTTGTAGATGTAGAGCATTTTGGTCTGTTCATGGGAATCTGTTTAAATCAACAAAAGGTATGACACCATCCTTATATTTTATTAGGATATAGATCTACTCCTGGTTAACATACTGAGCTTTGTCTTATTTTTTCTCTGCTGTGTGATACTCCTTTTGTTTGACTTGCCTTGTTGCTGGTGTACTTTCTCTTTCCATTTCCATGCCTCCTGGGCACAGGACGGCTGAAGGAAAACAAAAAACAAAAAAAACAAAAAAAACAAAAACAGGAAAACCTTCACTGCCCTGCAGGACGGTACAGTCAGCCCAGCTGGGCGAGGAGCCAAGTGATTTGACAGGGGAAGGGAAGTGGAAAAGGAGGGAGGGAGGGAGTGAGGGAGGGAGGAAAAAGAAAGCAGAGGGAGTAGAGAAGGAGAGGAGGCCAAGTGAGGCTTTGTTCACCAACCCCCTTCGCCTTGAGAAAGCGAAGAGAGAAGCGCTGAAGTGAGAAGTGACACGGAGTCCATCCTAATGATAATCGGTGAATAGCCGAGCAGAGGGGAGAGGAAGAGCCCTGTGGGAGATTACCATGCTGAGGGATATGGAGAGCTGTGGTGTTATAGTCCACACACACACACACGCACACGCACACACATACACACTCATCACAGGCAGTCACTGCACCTAAGCTGCATTCAAAACTGTCTATTAACGCTCCCGATGTCACTTCCTTAATCCGCACTATGAATGCACCAATTTCCCCAAACAACTCCTTCCTGCTGCTTATCACACACCAGGACGAGGTCATCCGCCACAGAGCCGCGAGGTAGAATGGAGATTTGCCTCTTCAAAGGACAGGGGTGCTCGCAAACTAATTAAGATAAACGACTTGTTCAGACAACAATTAGAGGGCCACTGTGCTACTGTGGCTATGGTGACCGCTAACAAGTTTTCCTTCCTGTGGAAGTGAAGTCGACAAGAGCGCCCCCCAGTCTCCTCAACTAGGCCAGACACCGAGGGAGCGTGGATTCATAACCTTGGGCAGTCGATCCTCTGCCCACAGTCAGTGCTCTTTACTCAGTCTTCACACAGAGACAACAAAGATATGTGTCTGTGGGTAGAGAGACGAAGCAGTGTTGGTTCTCTCATCCTATGAACTGGTAACAGTTACTCTCACGTCACCATGACGACCTCAATATCAAGCTAACAAAATCATCCCATCCATCCATGTGTCAGTTCCTTCCATATTCAGCAATGAGGAAGTTCTATAATATAATATAATATAATATAATATAATAATAATAATATAATTCTTATACAGGGGTAAAAATTAATTTGCCATTCTTGAGCTTTCGACCATATGCCATGATCTTCATTAGTAGATAAGAATCGTCATGAAACTGTAGATGGTAAAATGATTGTTATTTTTTTTCTGAGCAGCAAGTGCTTCTTGTCCATGTTGGCTTCAAAGCTGAGATTCAAAGTTAATCCCTGCCTTAACCTCCTCTGTTGGACTAACTGCACAAAAGAGCACTGGTTTGCTGATAGTTGTGAAAAAGACATCCATAGTATAAGTTGGCCTTTGCAATAAACTTTGTGAGCATATTATCCTGTTAGCCACTGAGCTAATGAGCTCATTAACTGACAGCTTGTTTTCTCACTTACAGTTAGCAAGCTTGCTAGCTCAGAGAGCTTTCCCCCCCTTCATTCACCGATTAAAATGGTGAACAACACCGAGAACAAAATTCCCCGGACAACCATCGCAGCTAATTAGTGCCAAATCTTACATTTTAAACCTCATGTTCCCAGCAGGCAAACATGTTAGCGGTTAGCTCACTGAGCCCTACATCCCTGTCACCAAGCCTCTAGAAACACAATCATTCATTCATAAAAAAGTGTGGATGAATTCCGCTGTGTTATCTTTGGTGTGATCAGGTTTTTAAAATGTTACAACTCCATTTTCCGATGAAGCTCATGTAACACGACCGACAGCTCCAGTACGGCTACTAAATGTAGTGACTGTTTTCTTAACTTGCTGTTTCCAAGGTCAAGAATTAGCAACAAAAGCACATTTCCATAACAGATAGCCTCTCTTTGCCTTCCGTCCTCAATCTGCGGATGTTCTGTTAATATCAAACACGCAGTATAAATCTTCATCTCGTGAGCTTCTGTTCTACAATGGCTGGACGAAGAACATATCGTAACATGCCAACACCAGAGAGAAAACCAACAGCTTGTGAGAACAGAACGAACCAAACTCTGAGTGTTCAGTGCTGATGATGTGATCAGTGCAATTTGGCTCCAGAGAAGTGAAGGGAAATTAGCAAGATCAGATGAGAAACACGTCTCCTAACAGTCTAGCGTTCATACAAAAGAAGTCATTCCCATCATTAGACAGGGAGGTAAAGTAAAGTAGGACAGCAGTCTGATTGCAGACTTCACACCCCTCTGCCTCCACTCCTTCACCGTGGCCACTAGCCAGGCTCTCAGTCTCCTGAGCCAAGAGGAGGAGAGCGAAAAGAGCTAATCAACACACACACACATACAAAGTACACACACTTCCCACACACACACACACACACACACACACACACACACACTCTCTCTCTCTCACTCCCTCTGATGAAGGGGATATTTGTCAAGTGGAAGACTCTTCCACAGGACTAAGGACCACTACAAGGCATTAGGCTATTCACTTAACACAAAGACAGCAAATGAGACTATGTTCAGGGGCTGGAGTTCACATGGGATTATACAGTACTGGCCAGCAACACTCTGTTGCTAAGCTAAAGCATTAAATCTAACACTTGAAGAGAATATGAACTAAAAAGACCTCCTGGAAAAAAGTAATGTTTTCGTTATCATCTACAGTATTATTCAGTAATCATTATAACCCTCTGTACACTAAACGCAGTATAGGTGCTGTGCATACACATATTAATGGTCGTATGTTGCTCAGATAGAGTATATTCTAACTTTAATACATAAGCAGTATACGAGTGTTATAAAAGTAGAGACGTTGCAGTAGAGAGTATAAGACGCAGGATTTAAATTATTTGATTTTAGCATTTCGTACGAAGCAGGCTGCCAAGTTCAGGATATGCTCAACACATCCTGTGACTAACAAACTAACGATGAATTTGATTTGGAGTTTGTGCATCAGATGCTGCCTGAACCACTGAATCACATGTTCTCACTCGCTGTTCTGTTCCTGTATGTGATTGTAAACATAATGAACTAGTCTTCAATTAAAGTTCATTTAACATTACTATTCCTTAGAATATATCCACAACTAGTGTTTCAAAGCAGATAATCAAAGCTGACTAAGTATCTGAAAAATATAAATATAATTTTTTTTTGGGGGTTTCACTTTTTGATCTGGCTCCCACACAGGAAGCTGCAGGGATTATAAATTCCTGCAAAGCCTTTGGATTTTTTCTTTTTTCCTATTATGCAACATCAGTGGTTCTGCGAACAGTTGCCGCATAATCTCTTCTCACCTTAACTCACAATAATCAATCCACAATAAACTAAATATTGCACAAAGCAAATCATTTGAAATTTGGATTTTAAAAAGAAAAAAAAAAAAAAAACACCACTTTGGTGAATCATCTTGTAGTGCATATTTTTGTTAAACCTGTTAAGCTAATAACGTTTTGCATGTAGGTGTATTGTGCATTTCCTTTTCACTGTAGCATTGCATAGAAATCTACAAAACAGGTCAAATTTGGCATGGCTTTGCAATGTGAGGATTTAATTATCTGAATCCTCCTACAGAGCTGCTATCCACAATGTCACGTTATCAGCAGTTCTGCAAAAAAACCCAAAACAAAACAAAAAACAAACAAAAAAAGAACGAGAAGTGAATCATCATCATCGTCATCATAATCATCACCATCCCGGCCTGGTTTGAAATCAGCTGTCACTGTTCTTTTCTTTTTTGTTTTCTTTCAGCCTGGTTTAGTTGCCGGGAACAGCCAGGATGTAACCAGATCGGCTCTTGGTGAAGTCCGGATGTGACTGGTTGATCTTGGGCTCGACGATGACCGTGCACTTCCTCCCGTTCATGCTGCACTGGATGGGACTCACGATGTTCACCTGCAGCTTTCTCTTCTCACTGCAGGGAGGACATAAAAGATAGAAGAAGATTTATGGTATCATCTAGGTTCAGTCATACATTTACTCATATTACAGTCTTAACATAAAGGCAACGCAACCTCAGTGGAATTCACATTACATTCAATCATAGCCTAATTCACAGGAATAATAAATGCAGATCCATTAGTGACCTGTGTGTGAGTGTCTGTGTGTGTGTGTGAGAAAGAGAAGATGTATGAGAGGCTGTTGAGGTCATAAATCATACGCACTCTCATACACAGCATCATAATCTCAGAAAAATCCCACTACTGTACCGTAAACACCCTCACATGCTCCGTCATGCTAAGGGCCATAAATCTCACTTGCTCATTATTCCCTTTGCAGGAGTATTGTGGGAGCGAAAACTATTGTGCGTGAGAACGATATTGCCCAAAGAATAATTACACTGTGAAATAGAGGACTGACGTAGAGAAATTATACTGTGCATGAGAGAAAATAGTAATGTGTGTTATTGAAGAAGAATTTTCAAAGAGTCTGTTGAGATCTGTAATCATTTTGTGTTGGCCAATTTAATGTAGCTAGAACCTGAGAATGGTTATTGGGCTGCACTTATACAGAGCTTTTCTAGTCTTATCGACCACTCAAAGAGCTCCTGACTACAAGACGCATTCACCTATACACACACAGTCATACAGCGCTTTCTTTCTCTCATAGTCTCACAGACACAGACACAGACACAGACACACACACACACACGGAACAGCCATCAGAGGCAATTTGAGGTTCAGTATCTTACCCAACACACCTCGCCACGCAGACCGGAGGAGCCGGGGATCGAACCATCGACTGTCCGATTAGTGGAACGACCTGCTCTTCGTCCTGAGCCTCACCGAAGACGGTGAGCAGCTTATATTAAAGGCCCTGCACACCCTCACAGGTGTTTTCAATTGCTCCAGTTGATTAGACCTATAGCCTATGCTGTGGTGTCACCAAACTCTGTGAACTAATAATGATGGCTGTGCGCCAGCAGCAAGGGTGGGGAAACACGCCTGCACGAGACGGCAAGTATGACACTATCAGCTGATAATCAAACAACACATAGTTGAGATGCTGCAGCAAACTTTACTTTCATCTTTTAACAGCTTTCAAGTGTCGGCAGAGACACTTTGTATTTGGATTCAGCCAATACAAGCCAGGTGAAATATGTGCTCTTCCGTCTGTATTGCTTATTCGCTGCACAGAGCCATCGGTTCAAGTCAGTATAAGCAGTCTATGGACAAGCACAATGGGGTTTGGAGAACATCTAATGACAACAGTGTGAACTGCAGCAACACTAACAGGAGAGCGAGGGAGACGTCAGTCAAACACTGCACCTACACAGTCTTCAGAAGAGTCTAATCAGGCACCATGAGTGAAAACACCTGTGTAGGTAGACGACGGTTGTGTAGAGACTTTATATGTTTCAAATAGTGTAGAAAAGGCTATAAAACTATAACATTAAAAAGCTTATATTAATGAATGATTTAACTCTAAGTCACATTATGGGATCAGCTGCTCATTTCACCAGAGGACACTGTAAAAACACACAGTCTATTCATGATCCCCTGGGCAGAGAGCTTTGGACAGAGGCTAGTTGTTTCTTCCAGTCTTGGTGCTAAAATAAGCTAAGCTAGGCTAAGCTAAGCTAACGGTCTGCAGGCTGTAGCTTCATATTTATCCTACGAGAGTAAGACTGGGTATCAATCGTCTCATCTTCCCCTCAGCAAGAAAGCAAATACCAGTGAGCGTGTCTCCCAAAATGTGGAACTGAGCAGTTTCTGGTTTACAGACAGAACAAAGTAAGAAGCTGCTCAGTGGCACAGTTAGAAACGTTTAAATAAAGCCATGATGAGTTTCGGGACACTTCCTGTCTTACATATACCATCACGGGAATATAACATGAGAGTATATTTGAGTATGACGAAGAGTATGATGCATGAGGATGAATAGGGCATGAATGTGCATGTCAGAATGTAGCCTATAGGAGTGTGTGTGTGGGAGAGAATAATAGCGTCAGTGCAGGATTATGATGCTGTACATCTTAGAAATCCTTTCACACAGGAGAGATTGTGTGTGCGCGTGCGTGTGTGTGTGTTTAGGCGCACAGACTAAGAAAATGAAGATGAATAAAAGAGAAGAAATCAGGCAGGAGTGCTGTTGTAGAAATGATCCATATGATGCTGCTGGGCTGGAGCACAGCAGCGGATTGGCTTTTAGTGCCTGTCACATCTAGTTAGGCCTCTTCTGGGTGAATGGGTGCTTTGCTTCGTTTGCTCTTAAACAGGATCGATGACGGGAATCAAAGAGTGAGAGGGAAAAGTCATAAATTGAGAGGCTGCTTTTCACACAGAGAGAGAGAGAGCGAGAGAGAGAGAGAGAGAGAGAGAGAGAGAGGGAAATGTAACATAGTCCAAATGGGAGGAGGAATGAGACGATGACTGTGTGATAATCAGCTGAGGAGGGGAGAGGGGGGTGAGAGGAAGATGTAATGTAAATGTAAAGGGGCTCAGAGAGGAGGGGTGGTGACAGGAAGCTAAAAGCGTGATAAACACACATGCATCTCTGTTCAGTCAAGTGCTCGTCGTGACACACTTTCTCTCTGGCACAGTTACTGATGGCGGCTGCCTGTGTCGTTTGTAAACAAATCCATTATCCGCGAATTACCGCTGCATTCACACAAAAGCCGCCGATCTGCGTCCCCTCAGATCTAAACTTGGGAAATGAGTCGCGAACCCGTTAACACCGACTTGTTGCGCAACAACAATAATAAGTCATAAACAAGGAGCGAGAGGCTTCTGCTGCCCACGCTGCACTCCTCTGCAGAGTGAGCGCAGCCCTGTATCACAGCTTATGCAGAAAGGAGAAGGGTAGGGTAGCGCTGATGCAGGTTTCCATGGCAACCCCCGGGAACTGAACTTCCCCCATCTGTCATGGCTGCCAGCCAGCCAATGCTACTGTGTGTGTATTTATGTGTGTGAGTGTGTGCTTGTGTTGTGATATGTCTCTCTTTCTCTGTCAGTCTCTCATCCCGTTACTTCGCTGTCTCACTGAAAATGCCACAGGGGATGCTGCGCTGCGCTCCTCGTGAAGGGCAAACAGGGTTACACACACACACACACACACACACACACACACACACACACACACACACACACACACACACACACAAACAGCTTCCACTGAGACCGGTGTCAAAGACCTGTTTGGTACACCAAACAGGTCTTTGACACCTTTCTCTTCCATCAGTGCTGAACCTTGCTTCTGAATAAACACTGTCTTGTTCCAATAAAGTCCGACACAACATCTCTGAATAGAAAATCATGATCACTTGAGTCTTAAGGTCACCGCCTGACCTTTTCAATCAGGAGTTGGCCCGAGCCAGCCAGAGCCCCGAGGGCAGACTTAGTCCTTCATTGGATGGCCTCTCCAACTGGAAAATCAATTCTTTCCTTTTCCCTACCCACTGCCCCCCTTTCCCCTTTGTGTGTTTTTGCCCTTCATGCCATGTGAGTCCAAGTTCACTTGCTCCCAAAAGTACCTCCTCTTTATTTGGCAGGATGGAGGATAGGAGGAGAAGGGAAAGAGGAGGAAGAGAGTGAAGCAAGAAAAAAAGGAAGTGGGTGAAACAGAAGTGGAAATAAAAGTTGAGGCCAAAGGGAAGACTTTAAGTGTAGTGGAAAGCAAAACAAGAGGGTAGAATATGCAAAAAGTAAAAAAAAAAAGAGAAGGGGGTGCTGAAAGGTATCGGGTGAAGACAGAGGGGAAGAGAAGTAGGAGAGGACGCTCCAGGCTATTTTTGGGTCGAGGAGCCAGGATTACCTCCAGTCTGTGAAGCCATCCAGTCCCACTTCTGAGTCATCTCCTCTAATAGTGTACCTGGCTCTCCCCCAAACTCTCTGCTGCTGAAAAATATATGAGCGCTGCAGGTGGAGGAGAGAGGAGGAGGGACACTCTAGAGCGCTGACTCGCTGTAAAGACTCAGGACTTTGAGGAGGTGATCAAAGTTGGATCTTCCCTCGCTTCTAACGATGACAGAGCCATTTTATAATAAATGAAAAAATAAAATCACAGCACGTAAAAGCAGCGAGCGGAGGAGCTTAAACACTGACAGTGATGCTTAAGTCACTGAGCTGTTACTGAAGAGAGAGAAACATGGAACATCATCATGGATGTAATCTGTTTTCCTCTTCAAACAGGAAATCAGTGTCTAAATTTCTCTGTCTGATGATTTGAAATGTCGTTTCTATTCTTGGCGTAATCTTGTTTTAATCAATTATCACAGAGACAAACGTAGGAGGCAAATATCTGCATCAGTGGGAAGTGAAGAAACTGAGCGCAGAAAATGCAAAATGAGATACCAGTGAAGTTCAGCTTCTGTGCCAGGAGTGTGCAGGAAAGCTAATATTACTGAAGGAAGGGACATGCGCACTCACAACATATATATATAAATTCAAACAAACTGCAGGTTGGTGCAGGAGATGAACCCATATGGTGAAGCTGTCAGAGACTCAGCACTGATCTCCTCCTCACACACAGCTCTGACCAAATGATGCCACTTTGTTTTTATTTAACCCCCCCCCCAAAAAAAACAACCTACAGTCTCCTCACATCAATATTTCATGTTTGTGAGACCACGTTGTGATCAAGAGAGAGAATGCAGGGGGTGAGCAGTAAATACATGCATGTGCTATATCCTGACAGTGTGTGTGTGTGTGCGTGTGTGAAGGTCAGGCACCATGGGGCAGGACAGGGGAGGCGCACCCTGCAGACAGAACCATGCTGATGATTTTTCAAGGCTTTTGTCCAGACTCCTTGTGCACATTGCAGCAGCATCTCCACATATTCTTGATTCACTCGCGGCCCATTTCATTTACAAGATGAATGTGCTTCAAATCAATTCAGAGAGCATCAAGGATTTGAATAAAAAGTAAAGGTACATTTTGTGAAGTTTATGAAGCACGTACTGTAGATTTCTCCACGTTGTCCACAGAATGGAAAATACTGCAGAGACAAATATTAAGAGGCTATTTCATGCTTAGAAAAGTCTCTTCTATTTCAGGTCCTGAAGTGTGATTAATACATTAATGGCCAGCTATTTTTCACCCTTATCATTTATACATTTTAAACACATCATAATGTAAATGTCTTGTGTTATATACAGTTTATATTTACATTTATATTCTTACATCGCCTTCACATTATGTGTGATGGGAGGCAGTGATGGGAAACTGAGCTCAGGACAATGGTTTGATTGTAGAGTTAGTGGTTGGTCAGACACTTCCAGCTTTAATTAACACAGATCAGATTTTTCACAACAATCTGAACAGGAGTTGGATTTGATAATGTGGGTAATTACACAAACTGTAAGTACAAGTGCAGCAACTGACTGACTGACGGATGTTCAAGTATTAGGCTAGAGATGGGTAAGTTTAGGTTTATCATATCTTACTTTATTTAAATGCAAATCTGGTTTCCGTTTTTCTACTCAGAGACAAAATGTTCATGTTTTACAAACTGAGACATTAAAAGTAGAGAGAGGATGGAGAGGAGCAATTGTTTCACAAGTCCACATTTCTGTGTTTCCCTCCTCCTGCGCAGCCACCCACTCAACTACATGGATTTGCATTTAACACCAGACCTGACACAGCATCTCTTCCTCTCACTGTCACACTCTTCCTCTGTCTCACATGGCTGCATCGCACGATCTCACGTGCTGCATGTGTGCCACATTCACACCGGAGAGGAGACGGAAAAGATGTACACACAGAGCATGGAGGTGCTCAAACACACAAGACACACACACACAGATACCTGCACCAGACATGAAAATAATCCTGGAAGCTGGAGTAGCTCTTTTTTTCCTGGGAGATGATCAGAAATAGAGAAAGTGTGATATGAGGCGGCCTCACCAGTCTGGTTGGAGGGAAGTGGAATGGCCTTATCTGCCCCAGTTTGAAGTGTCTGGGGTTTGGACTGGTTCAAAATGTGAAAACTGCCTAAGAGGCTTTCTGAGTGCAGCTCTTTAATTAGCATCTCGGTGCCCAAGTTGTACAGTTTTACTCCTACTGCAACTGCAGATGTGCTGGATGAATAAAAGAGAAAATGCAGAGCCTCTCAGAACTGAGCAGTTTCTATTATCATATTATCATTATGTTCTTACACCATACGTAACATTAGCACTATTTATTTTTCCTTTGCTCATCCAAACACACACATACCCTCTACTTAATCTAATCTTATATCTACTCCCTGACTCTTATCACATACACCATCACAACCACTTTATGTTATCATCTGTATGTTTATCTTATTCATCTTCTGTCAGCTTGCATGTTTCTGTTTTTTATCCTATGTCGCACTATTTCACCGATAAAAAAAAACAACAAAAAACTGAACTGAACTGATGAAGCAGCGAGGTGGGAGATACTGTAGCTGCAGTGTGATACAGATGCTTAAGATCAGCATCAAGAGGAGGCTGGATTAACATTATATCAGTGAAAGTCAGATTTAACAAGTCAGAACTGTAGATCAGATTTCTGCCCTCTTGTCCTCTGAAATTACAACTTGTTTTTTTCCCAAACTTTTCACTCTTTTCTCCTCAATAATTTGCATCACATCTTCACCACTTCTCGGAGGACAAAAGGCATCTTATTCGGTGTTGCAGTGCTTCTCAAGTACGGAGAATAAAATGTTTAGAGGCAAAGAAAAGCCCTAAAGACCAGATCAAATGCAGCAAATATCCTGTCTTGGGCTATTTCAGCAGGTTTATTGCATCAAATATAATAAGGCAGTCTCTTGGTTGAGGTAATTACTAAGCAGAGAAAGTACAGCAAGTCCGGGTGTGGATATCTCCTTTTATGTCATTCTTTTTTCTCTTTTCCTCTTCTCAGCTGTTATCTTTTCTTCCTGCTCCAGACAAAGCAGCTGTACTCACAACAGGAGAGATTACTAAGTAGGTCATTTAAAAAAACGGGGTAAAAATGCACCGGCAGCAAAAAGAAATGCTATTGATTAAAATGTGTATGGAGGGGAAAAGAATTAAACAACGAAAGCAAGGGAGGAAGAAGAAGGAGGTCAGTGTTCAGTATACACGGAGAAGTGGAGTTCAGGGGTGAAGCTGCCAAAGCGAAGGCTCGCATCAAAGCGGTGCAGTGGCTGAGCATCAGTTCTGCTCCAGGCCTCTGCACAAGACCAACAAAGAAAAGAGAGATCATTAGCTGTGGAAAAGTGGGAAATGGGTTTACACTGTGAACCGACTTGTCCATCCAAATCTCAAAGACGTGAGATCCTCTTCATGTACCAATGCGCTGCAGAACCGTAGCACACATTTGCCTTTACAACTAGTCTGAGAACTGGTCTCCGAAAACTCCCATGAGGCTCCATTTCAAGTTTGATCATACATGAGGAGTGAACACAAGCTGAAAGCACTCCACCTTGTTAATATGCTAAGCTAGTATTCTGCGTCTTTATGCACAGTAAGCGAGATCAGGGATGCTGCAGTGCTGCAGGAACAGAGGCGCTGACTATCAAGGGCCCCAGAGGGCCCCTGAAGTGTCTAGAATAAAATGATTTTTCTGATCCACAAGTGTGAAATGATAAATATTTTATACATTTATTTCCCAGTCCTCTGGTTTGTGGCTGAAAACAAATACTGGAGCTTTAAAAAAAAAGAAAAAGTGATTCAGCAGCTGATGAAAACAAGAACAAGCAGCAGCTCACACTGTCTCAATTTTTTTTTATCTCCTCCTCACACACAAAGACTTCACATTGATTCTGAACACATGACAGCTCAATAGTTATCAGTAGACAAGGATATTTTTGCTGCATTTAAAGGAGCATTCCAGTCATTTTTATTGCCTTTCCTTAGTCAGAAGTGATGCAGCAGAAGCCTGAAAAGGCTCGACATTACGTCCCCAGTACGGGTGAAGCACTTCCCATAATAATGCAGATATCATGCAGTGACAGGATCTTGCCTTCGTCCCTCCCTGCCTGACAAATGCCTGCGTCTTTCAAACTCATCTTGCAGCACAGGCTTCCTGTTAAAAGCTGAGACAATTAACGCCAATTTGTCAGACTTGACTGAGCTCATTCAAAGCCACAGAAGACTTTATACAACTGTGTTCACAGGCTGTGTAGAACTAGTAAACTGACTTTGTGAAACTGCTCCCATTGGGGGAAATGACTAGTATCAATGAATCATGTACAAAGTGGTTAAACAGTGTATTCTAAAACGTTATCCATATACAAAGCAGGCTATAAATGGTACTATCGTGTAATAATTACAGAGGGTGTACTGTAATGTCAGCAAGGGAACCAGGAAATAAACAATAACAAGAAATACAAAAAATGAGATATCGTATTATTCTTTGTCATATTATTCATCTCTCTGTCTGCATGAATGAAAAGCTTTCCTGTCCTCAAACTACCTCAAAACTAAACACCCGCAGTGACACTCGTTGACATCTGACAAGAGGAGGAAAACATCATTATCAAACACTGTTGTCTGTTGAGCAGGGGAAGGGGATGACCTCACGTAACCCCCTGCAATTATTACTACACTCATGACTGAATTTGCCTCATAAAAATGTCTCTGTAAATGTTATTATTTTATTGTGCTCAACTGGAGTAAACAGTGTTTTGTACCTTGACCTCGTAATACTTTAGGCCACATTTTGCAGTTTTTGACTGCACCAATCAACATATTCAGGAATTAGACTGCTTTGTGCGTCTACTAAACATAAGATCTTTATCTCTTTTTCTGTTATATACGTAATATTTCCCTATTTCCCTAGACCCAAAAATAAAACTTCTGAAAGGACTGAATTTACTCCAGATTATATTAACACATAAAGATGCTCAGACACAACAATAAGGTTTTTCAGACTGAGCTGGCTGGCACACATGTTGACATGATAAAATGAAGATAATTTACTGCTTTTCTAATTACATTAGACTTAATGGATCTCATCCTGATTATATAAGAGTCATTTTGGGGCGTTTGTGATTCTTTTTGTAGTAATTTTGGGCTTGTATATGTGATATGCTCCTACAATACTGACTGTGCCCACTGGGCCAATATCACCAGCGCTGTTCCAGGAGGTTTGGCCAAGACTAACTTCCTGCTCAAGAGCCCATAATTCCTGGCCGCACTCCTGAGGAGAGCAGAGGATGGAGTAGACGACGACATGTAGGTTTGTCCACGTGGCATCAGGAGATTTGTCTCTCCCTTTTTCCCTTAGGAGAGCGGGTGAATGATGGTTATCAATAACAGCTACTCGTGCAAGCTGTTCTCAGGAGTCCAGTGATCACAGATGCCTGGGTTAAACAATAAGGAGACACTTCTCACCTCTACATCTCTGTGTTTAAGAGATCAGTGGGACATGAAACAGAACCGGAAATGTACAAAGCAAATGCCTCTGTCTCTGGGGGAAACTGTAGTTGCTCCACAGATGGTGGAGGCTGACACACACTGCAGAGTCATAATAGCCACACAGCAGGAGGGTTAAACAAGTGTGTATGTGTGTGTGTGTGTGTGTGTGTGTGTGTGTGTGTGTGTGCAGGAGGTCAGCTCTGTGCTGGATCCTATCAGTCTCATTGTTCCTCTCTCCATACCGTGAAACTACAGAGCTAAACCTTCCTCACTGATCAGCTGCGACTTCGGCCTCTCTCAGAACGACTCTCCGCCATCTCAGGGCTGAGTGGAGTTGGCTTTAAAACACATTACGTAAATCAATAAGCTGGCACACAGTGAGTCAAAACAGAGGAGAAAGACAGGCAGCCTCAATTAGTTGCTCATTACTGAAGGGGGACCGCTCACCTCTCAAGTGGCTACGCCTCCAATTCTGTTCATTAAAGCCAATCAATGCATCAATCAAAGGTTCATCTGTTCTCATTTACTGACATGTCACTGTTTTCTATTCAGAGCCAGGTTTGAATGAATGAATCACCACCAGGGGTGTGGTTAGACTTCTGGTTGATGCCAGTCATAATTTTGCTCATAGTTTCAACCTTTTACCATCTACTATGCAGAACCTTCACAGACTTCCGGAGCTATGAACGGACTTGGAGCTATGTAGTGACGCATTAGACTCTGGCATTGTGGTTATTTTTTAAGTTGTTTTTTGGGGGGATTTTAGAGAGTAGGGGGAAAGACACATAGCCAAAGGTCTGGTCGGACATGAGTCGAACTATGGACTTGCTGCTCAGGGCATTTGAGCATGTGCCCTAACCATTCGGCCATCAGGAGGTAGCCCCCATAGTGGTCCTTTTTTAAAAAGGACGCTCTGTCTTAAAAATAATCCAGATTCATTTTAGGCCTGAAAGATTAATCACCGTTACTACCTCAGAATGTGAGAAGAAGATAATTTGCCAACACTGTTGCTGCACAGCCCAGGAAAAGAGCTAAAAAAAAAAAAAAAAAGTCTCAATGCAACCTCTTGCAAATATTTTTTTCAGTTTCTACTCTATAAACTCATCACTGAATCAGCCTAGTGAAATGTCCTTGTCAAGTTCATTATTTCTACTGCTGTTCAATTGAAGTAAAAATGTTTTCTTTCATTCATTTTATGGCTTGAAAAGAATATTTGGTGCAGCTAATGAATTTAGACATTTATCTTTTTCCTGGTTACATCTATAATATTTTTCCTATTTTCAAAAAATGATAAAAATATATGACTGAATGAATCTGAAGTCCTTTAGAGTCACGTCCATTTAAAGTCAAACTGTAATGGCTTCTGAACTCCTTTGTGCTTTATCTGACGTAGACATTTTACTATTTTCTTAGATCAAAGTCACAGTCAAAGTGTGTCTTGCGCAAGCAGCCCCAGGCCAGTGGAGTTGATTCACTCAGAGCCTGGATGTTACATGTTACAGGATGAAAAAGCAGAAATTAATGGATGAAGTGGAAGGATGTAGGGAGAAAGCAGCATGACGTGGAACAACAAAGAGATGGAGGTGTAATGAATGAGTCATGTGAAAGAGATTAAAGTATGGGGAGTAAAGGGAGGTGAAGGGATGGGGGGGGCAAGATGGAAAGGGTGGGACGCAGAATGAGAAGCAGGATGAAATACGCGTTAGGTGGGTGGAGATTAATGGCAGGTGGGAAATGAAGAAAGGAGGTAGAGAATGAAGGAAAGGGAGGAGATGGAAGAAGGAGGGATGGGAAAATGGAAAAAGGGAGGAGAGAGTGTTGTGAGGCCAATCATAATTGGCCTGACAGAGGGAGATGGTATGGTGCTGTTGCTGGGTGGAACATGTGTGTTTGGGGGTTGGGGGGATTATTATGGGGTAAATGTAGAGGTCACTAAAGAGATGAATCTATAAAATATCAAGGCTCTACTGTATCTCAACTGTATAGCACTTAACTAATACTGTTATCCAGAGTGACAGTGAGAAGCTGGACTACAGTAAGTGCACACACCTCATACATGCACTTCAGCGAGAGAGTGAGGCTCCTATGGGAAACAGAGGCAGCTACTCTGCTTTTGAGTGGCCAAGTAGCAGATTAAATATAGCTCACACCAACATATGCACACGCATATTGACTATTATATGTGAATATATATGCAGCATTTAGATTGTTAATCATGTATAAATCTGAGAGTATTTTGTAAAAGGATTGATTACAGCCCTGAAACCTGCAGGGCTCTGTGCAGACCATTTATTACGAGAGGGTTTCTGCAGCAGTGTGCAGACTAGTGTAGATCACACAGCAGCTGCACCTCCTCTTACAGACTGTTTGAGTTGTTCTGTTCTGAGTGATATTTACCATAATCACATTATTAGCGTCTGCATTCAGTTGTACTGTAAGTAACTGCACTAAGGTGGAAAGAAATCTAACATTCCAGTTTGGGCTGCAACTAACAATTATTTTCATTATTGATCATCTGCCAATGATTTCCTCCTCTAATCGATTAAAGGTCCCTTATTGTATAAAGTGACATGTCTATGTCTTCTTTGATCATAAAGCAGGTCTAGGTTTCTATATTAATACTGTGAGTATCAAAGCGCTCAGTGCACAGACAAAATGCACACAGCCTGTATTCAGAAACTGAGCCTTAAAACCAGCCGTCAGGACTCCTGTAACTTTGTGATGTCACAACACAGCAGTCCCTGCCCTCAGCCCGGCCCCATGCTCTGCCCACCTGGACCCGCCATCTAACGTTGCAGGATTTGGTTTGTTCAGAGTGTTTCTATTCGATCACTCAGAAAACAGTCAGCCAATCAGAAGAGATAGAAGCCTGAGAGAGGAGATGTAAAACTACATTATGGTTTTTGGTTAAAACTACAAATATATCTTCTTGTGGGTCAAAACTTTGCTTGGTTGGTCTATTAAAGCCCAAAATCCAATGAGAATCAGTTTAGTGTTACATAAGAGACAGACAAACAGTAAATCCTCACATTTGATAAACTGAAAAAACAGAGTCAGATTAGTTTTGTCTCAGCTCTAATTCAGTATAAGCACTGACTGTATAGACACTCTCTGTCTGGAAGTACAAAAGAGGAGACCAAATAACAACCTCAGCTATTGCTGCAACAGATCTATATACTGTATATATACAAATACACAAGCATTTACATGCCATGTTTAACTAATGATGCTAAATAAAGTTGAAAGTCAATGAAAACCATGAAAAACAAAAAGTAATTGTTGATGAGGGCCTCATTCATGACATGAAAGCACGAGGCAAATTTGCGTTGAGCCTTTCATTCAATTTGCACTCGCAATCTGTTTGTAATTAGCGTCTGATTCACGAAGACAGAAGCCAATTACGCAATCAACGACAAGCAGTGTGTTTAAATATGTATTTTGTATTTGAGCCGGAGCCTAACAGGCAAAGTTCAGGGGTGGGATTTGTCTGAGATCAGGAAGCTCAGAAAAAGAAATAAAAATCGAGTGTTTCTCAAACACAAATGCTCGTTAATGAAGCTACGATGTTCGAAATCATTTACTGAGGCTGCAATTAAACTTCTGAGGCAGAGGATTTTCCATGCAAAACGGATCCTGCGAAAAGGCTGAACTTTAGATAGACGCAACACTTTTATCTCTGCCCATTAGAACGCACATGAAATGAGGCTTAAGAAATCTGTCCCCGAGAGCTGAACCCGTCGAAGGGTCACAGCTAATTACAAGCGTTCAGTCTTGTTCGCATGCATCAGGAGATTTCATGCATTATTGCAATGTGGGAGAATGCAGTGATCTTCAGCTGCACAGATGAATGCTGTGAAAACTGACATAACTGAACCGTCTGTAAGTTTTCTGGTAAAACACTGAGGCAGAAAGTAATGATTGTTATTATTGATTCATCTGTCAGCAATTCTTTGATTGATCAATCAATTGTTTTAGTCTTTTAATGTCAGAAAATAGAGAAAATTTGACATCTTAAAATTGCTTGGTTATTAAAAACAAATGATCAAAACAGCTAAACAGAGTAAATGTGTGTCAATCGACAAATCAATCGTTAACTATGAAGCTTTCTTTATACTCAAACCCAGCTGCCTGTGACTTAAGCTGGTGTCAGTGTCTGTGGTTGTGTGATAAAATAAAAACACATCATGGTGGCATTAGTAAGGTTAAAGCCTCTGTAACAGATTCGACTGCGAGTGTGTTTGTCCTTATGTGAGACAGAGAGAGACGGAGAGAGAGAAAGGTTGCCTGGCAGTAATTTGGGGTCTGCAGTGGAAAAGTAGGTCAGACTCAACTCCCATATTCACACACATCCCTGCCATTCATACACGACCTCCGACACATGCAGCACATTTTCACATTATCTCTAATGTGTACTTACACAGTCAGCAGACATAAACACATCCACGCAAACACACACATATATACACACACTCTGGCCTGGCCACTCGCCATCCATCACTCCACCCAGCCAGCCTCCTCCCCCAGGCTGCAGCACATTGCCAATGAGACGAGCAGGACTCCCCACTGGCCCACATAACAATGACTCGGAGTGCGAGAGAGAGAGAGTGTGTGTGTGTGTGTGTTTGTCTGAGTCTCTTTTATGTGTGTAGGAGAATTTGTGAACTCACATGCAATTTGACTTTGCAAATTGGACGTTATATAATGACTATGCAGATAAATCATCCTTGAAGACCCTCTGGTGACTAAACAGAAGGTGGCACAAAGAAAATGACTATTGTCTATACTAGTGCAAACACAACACCTGGTTTTGACACCAACAATACTTTTTTGATATCTTACTTCAAGGAACAACAACATATTCTACAAAAGCCTTTTTACATCTAACAAAAGAAGTTCTTAAATGTGAAATACTGTGCAAAATTGGCAAAAATTCAATTTAAAACTATCTGATCAAAGCGTTCTTTGCCCTTTAGCAAAAACCCTTTTAATACATGCTTTGATGAGCGTTTTTAATATTCGATGCTAAAGACACACTACAGTCAGAGGATTGATACGTAGCTCTAACCATCTGTACAGTAAATCTACAATAAAAGCTTGTGCTGTTTTTGTCTGGCACATATTTCCCCTCTCTCCTACCTTTCTTTCACATCTTTATACTCCTCTCATGTTCTTCCTATTCTATACTCTCTGCTGTTGTATGTAGCTCTGTCTCCTCTCCTCTGTCTGTGGTCTGTGGCGACGAGATGTGCTGTTATTATCTCCAGCCAGCAGGGTTATTAATGGAGGGGAATACGTATCAGACGAACATGGATCCAATGGTTGCCATGGGAACTGCATCCGCAGCGCCCCAGAAAGGAGGGAGAGAGAGAAAGAGGGAGAGAGGGAGAGGAAGTAGGAGGAGAAGTGGAATGTGAAGTGAAAAACAAGAGGGGGAGGGAGAGGAGCAGCAGTGGGGAGGGTGATGGATGGAGAGAGAGGAAATAGAGAAGGAGGGATGGAGGGAAAGAGGAGAAGAAAGAAGCCCACTTCTATCAGTCTGAAATATTTGATTCAGCAGAAAGGGTGACCTTGGTGAGGAAGACAAAGGCAGCTTGGCTTTCTCTCTCTCTCTCCCTCTGTTTTTCTTATCACTCCTCTCTGCCACCCTCCCTCTCACCCTCTTTTTTTATCCTACTCACATATACGATGTTAGTGCCAACTCTAGTTATAACACAAAATGCACTTTGACACATTTATAGAACAACAGTTTTTATTCTTTAAAATTCATTCGTCTCTGCAGCTAAAATACTCAGCAACAGATCTAATCCTCCCAAAATGAAAAGCAACATGAATGGATGACCTTGTTTTAATTAAAGGACCATACCGGTGTTTTAGCCTATTTACTACAAACCCCATGTCTTTGACGTTACAGCTGACCATTTTCTAACAGATTATTCAGTCACAATGGTTTGCATATGTATTTTTTGTGTCACAACAATCGAAGGACTCATTTCTTTTTGTCAAAATGACATTATTATTGTGCAGCAAAGCAACTTAATACTCTATTTTGGCTTGAACATGTTCGAAACCTTCACAAAACACATTCCCAACCTGAGACACTTCACTTCAACACTGTTAACTACTGCTGTTGTCAGGAACATGTTCTCAACATTGGTTGGAAACAGAGATTCTTTTCAAACTCAAGTGGCACTCAGTGGAGTGCATACGTCCGCCAAGGCAAACCATTTTCTTCCACCAGATCCCAAATTGTACAAACTCATAGACCTCAACACCACAAATAATAATTTCCTGAGAAATTGATGAAAAATGGCCTGTTTCAAAATGTTAAGGAAAGTGATGAAAAAAATCCTGGATGTGCCCCTTTAACTGGCACCAAAACTGAATGGGTTCTTCCCTGGCCCATGTCCCAGGAGGTAATTACAAATCTCAAGTGAAAGTTACACATGCAACTACAGTTTTTTGATTGCATAAGTCGACTCTGATTTTACATTTTGACTTCCACCACCTCTGGCAGTCAGGAGATGATTGGTCTTTTAACAGGGAGGTGATGCCCGGATTGGAGTGAAGGATGTGGAGTACGGGACAACATCAAAGATGTTTTTTATGGTCTACAGGACACAATTACTCACACTTCCTCTGGAAAAAACACCTCTGAATAATAAACATCAGAGTGGGACTACAGATAGATTTGTTTTTTCTAGTTTTGATGATGAGAGAAACTAGATCAATGGCTGTGCCAACTGAAGAAGTGTTAACATTTGAAAAAATATTCAACCGCAAAAATAAGAGTTAAACAATCTTACTAAGTTTGTCCAAATAATAATATGTACTGAATATGCTCATTGGAATATTTATTTACTTTTACTTACTTACTTCTTCCATGTATAGACTTTGATATCAGTTACTGGACAAGAAGCATTACTGTGCACATTTATTTTATGTCTTTGTTTTCTTTCTTTTTAATTCACCTCCTAATTTCAACAACAACCTCACAAGAATCATGAAACATTGACAGATTGACTGAAAACCAACTTAAATGGTAGAAAAAGAAATGCAGTTAATTTTAAAATAGTCAACGAAATTGTAGAATGATTTGCAGATAAGGAGCCAAAATATACAAAAACACTATTCTGGTCCTTAAAAGTAAAGGAAATATGATAAAGCCTTACACAGATATTATGACTAAAATATCCATCAGGAAAATAATGAAAAAGCACACTGACGCCAAGATGTCTGCATGAGTCTGATGACCACAGCTTACTACTGCAGACTAATGTGATTGCTGATAGGTTACCTGAACCAAGAACACACAAGTAATCAATACAACTTCTTCATACCCACTGTCCTCTACATCCTATTATCTCCCACCTCTTATTTTTCCACTTGATCCATTTTGAATTGTTTGTGGTCTCTTCCCTCACTCTCCGCTCAGTAATACTTATGTTTCCACCCCCCACCCCCCAAATCCCCTCTGCAGTGTCAGGGGCAGAAGGGAGGCTAAATGTTACGGTCTTTATAGAAAAGGGCCAGAGCAAGGGCATAAACAGAATATGACCACATCACTCTGACAGATCAATGAAGGGCTGTGTACCGCACACTACTGCTGACTCATACTGTAGGATGGGAAAAGAAGGGAAGGGGGGGTGAAGGGGAAGGAGAAGAAGAATGAGAGCGAGTGGGAGTTTAAGACAGAGAAGGACAGAAGGTGGTGGTGGAGGTTAGAGGAGAGTAAGACGGAGAAAAGTATGAATGGATGCAACCGCGGTTGAAGACATATGAGGGCGGTAAATCTATAAACATCTGCCACTGAGACGGATCTGGACAGTTTACACTGGAGGAGGGAGGGAGGGAGGACAACTAAGACAGATGCCCTCATGCTCAGCATCTGCTGTGAGTTCTGGAATAAACCATCACTGGCTGCGACAAACGTTTATTTTCATTATCGATTAATCCACTGGTTTCCAATCTGGATGTTAGTTGGTCCACCACTTTGGTTCGGACTGAATGGAAAGTTTCACACAGACATTTATGCTCGGCAGAGGATGAATCCTCATCACCTTGGTGATTACTTCTCACCATGAGGTTGACATTTGTAGTTTTTAACGAAATGTCTCAACAACAACTGGATCATCTGTAATTTGATTTTTTTGTTCAACAACATCCAAAATCCCAAAATATGTCATTTACAATTATATAAAAGAGAAAAAAAGCTGCAAATCCTCTCATTTGAAAAACTGGGATCAACAAATGTTTGACATTTTTCTTAAATGACTTTAATTCAATTGTAATTCAATTCTTCAATTTATTTATCAAAATTATAGCTAGGTAATGAACTGCAAAACATTTTTGTTGTTGTTGTTTGTTTGTGTATTTCTTGATAAGATTTCCTGATTTAAATCAAAACTGTGCCAGTTTATTTATGCTTTTTCTAATTGGACAACATTTAACATTTGAGAATGAACTTTTTTGTAAAATGAAAAAAAAGTTTATAGTAAATCAAGCTTATATTTCTCAAAGTATATTTTTGTTTCTTTACCAAAAGTCAGGTTCTGTTTTATATCGGCACACATAATCAAATCTGTCGTCAATACAATTTAAGTTCATTGACTAATCATTACAAAACCATGAATCTACTCGATGCACCAAAACCCACACCCGCCAACAGCTGAGGGTTAATAAAGTCCTGTCAACGACTCCCGTCACCCACCCACGCAAACACGCCCCCTATACACACACATACACACAATCAATCTACTGCACAGGGTTTTTCATTAGTCACTATGGACACTGTCAGCAGTGGTAGCAGTTGGTGGAGCTGAAACCGAGCTGTTGCTACAGTAACAATCCACAGTGCTTTTCTAAGAAGCCGATTCCAGCTGCTTGCAGAACACAGAAACTACAATGACAGGAAGACACAGGAGATTATGTGAACCAGGGATTTACAGCTGTCGGCTGAGGGGCAACTTTGTCATGAGGTCATAGCTGACAGACATGCCAAGAGAGAGAAAATGTGCTGTGAACGGCACATTTTGCACAATGACGATCTGAACACACCTACTGTTACTTTAAGCCTTCAAAAACGATCCACGTTTCTTGCTTAGAAGTAACAAGAATATTTCGGCACGAGTGTCATGTTGTGTTGCATCTGATGGAGCGAAATGTCTCAACTCAAGTTTTGCCACCTGTGAGAGCCGAGGGTGTGGATGAATAATTCAACACAAAGCTATTTTTACATTCAGATCTCAGTGGGGAAAGTGTGAAGCAGAGTGGAAGTGTGTGATGCAGCACTGACTAAGAAATAAACCACGAGAAAGGTCGGAAAAATGAATGAGAAGAAAGACAAATGATAAATGATGCTGTCAAAACTGATTCGACTCAAAAGTCACTCAAACACATTTAAAATATTGTAGATTGAACTTGGTGAACTTTGTTCGTCTTCTGACTATCGTTAAGCCAGTCCACTGCAGGAGTATGAGGGTTTAGCTTCTTGCTCTATGGCACAGTAGTCATTGTAGAGATATTAATATCTTCTGTTCAAACTCACAATGTCATTTATTTTTATTTTGATAAATGAAAACCTGAAACCTATAAGGGGTTGACTCCAGGTCTGCTTGTCTTTTGAATGTAATAAAACATGTAATAAAACATTCATTGGTGTCTTTTTTTTTTTTTAACAGAAAATGCTGTTTTGTTTTGTTACTTTGTCATTTTTTTGATCACTGTTAAGTTACCGTCAATGACAACAATTCCTGTAAACATTTCACATTAAAAGCCTGTCAGGAAAAGGAGGGATTATGCCACTTGGGCTATTGGAAAGCTTTTAATATGAAACATCTATGCAGGAAGTGTTGAGTTTCAGTGACAGCAGTTTAACGGCAGCTGCAAATTGGCAAAGCAGAAGCATGATTATAAATAATTAGTGAATGAAAACAGAAACAAAGTCAGTGCAATAACGAGACACTCTGATGTTGCACTGACAGAATTAGTGCTGCGGAAATGAAGGTTATCCTATACTTATAAAGTCAATATAAACATCATTAATGGCAAAAGGCATCGACTGCAAATTAAACAGAAACAGAGACATTAAAACCTGATGAAACATACCGAGAAAATCTGGATGAATTAGGACTAATGGTCTGTTTTTAATGTACACTCATTTCAAATAAAGGCCAAATCCTCTCATCTCACTGTTTGAGAAGTTATGGTAATCAATAGGAGAGGGTTGACCATGAAGTAATGGCCTGAATCTCTCATTGAGAGTTTGTGTGCGACAGATGCTGGGTGTCTGCTCTGCTATCCTGGCAGTGGACGGTAGGTGTGCTGCAGTGGGATGCATTGTGACACACACACACACACACAAATACACACACACACAAATACACGCGTGCGGATACACACAAA
Organism: Seriola lalandi dorsalis; assembly: GCF_002814215.2. Classification (NCBI taxonomy): domain Eukaryota; kingdom Metazoa; phylum Chordata; class Actinopteri; order Carangiformes; family Carangidae; genus Seriola; species Seriola lalandi. The sequence goes on from NW_019524870.1 coordinate 391,829, forward strand.
CACACATAAACGCACACACGAGAGAGACGGAGAGAAAGGGGGTGGCTCCGTCTCATCTAAATATAGGCCTCAACAGCAGCACAGCCTTAAATATTTCATTACCTCCTCTCCAGAAACGGAGGGGGGAGTCAGGGGAGAGAAATGGAAAAACTGAGGGAGAGACAGAGATGAAGAAGTGAAGGAGGGGGAGGAGGGGGGCCCACAGGGGCTCAGCAGAGACTGAAATCAGTACAAAGGGGATATAGTCAAAAATAGGATGTAGGAAAAAAAAAAAAAAAGCATGAAAGAAGGAGAGGGGGGAAAGGAGGATGGAGAGAGGCTGAAGGCATGGGAATCTAATCCACCCTCCTTTTTATGCAAAATAAGAAGGAGGTATTTCTGAATTTCTCTAGACAACTGGTGCGTCATGGCCGATAAGAGGGTTATCTTCTTATGTAGGCGTTGCTGAAAATCTCAGAATCACTTCAGTATGAGGCAACTTGGTTTGGTATTGATAAGTTTCTGCTTGTCACTATTTCACAATTTAAACCATTTCGGTTCTCAGCAAAAAGAATAATAAAAAAAAAAAAATCTAAATTCATAATAACATGAAAAAACAGATTAATGCCAAGCAGATTTGGAAACTGTCAAAAACAAATCGGGCCTCAAGTATCCAGACACAGCCGTGACAAGAAGAGGGTTTATTCCCAGCAGCGGTGTCATTCTGCTTTGGCCTCGCTGTCACTTTGAGAAGGATAAAGTGTTGCTTTGTTGCTGCTGTAAGCTGCCCTTCTCCCTGCGTGCTGTTGTGCATGTTGTGCACTATGCAGCATGTTGAAGGAGAGATAAAGGTTAAAGCCACATCTACAGGGAGCTGCAGTAGTGGGGACGCTGCATGCAAAAGATCATACAGCGCAGATACACAAACACGAGCGCAGTCGCATGCCGAACGCCTCTCAGGAATTCCTCCTAATGCACACACACACACACACACACACACACACACACACACACACACACACACACACACACACACACACAAATACACTCAAACACACACATATATTTGCACATGCCGGTGTGCCCTTTGTTCTGGCAGTGTTTCACAGTGATGGATGAGTCGGCAGGCGAAGCACATGGAGGGTCATTACACGAGGCCCAGTGGAGGCCCTTTCTGAGCCCGATACCTACAGGAAAATGGGCTCCACAATGAAACAAGATACCATCACAGAATGGCAATGATGGAGGACCTGCACACCGCCCTGCTCACTGGCAAAGCTACACACACACACGCACACACACACACACTGAGATAAGCAGATGCAGGCACATCTGTCTGCATGCACAAACTCTCTCTCTCTCTCTCTCTCACCCACATACACAATCAGACACACAAAGAGAGACAAACATGCACAAATCAATACATGTGCCAGACCATTGTGCAGGAGTCAATTCAATAATCAGTGAAATGAGCGATGTCAGTGATCCAAAAACATGCTTTATCAAAACAGTGATCACAGCAGCAGAAGAATAGAGTGATCAGATTAACTCCAAAGGTCAAACAACATAGTTTACGTCTTTGATCTCATTTTCATCAAAGTTTTGGTGGAACTCTTTCAAAGGAAGTTTACTTGCTTTTGGATTTATAGAAAAGTTTCTCCCCCTGCTGCATCCTAGACAACAAGGACAGAGCAACTGTGATATCATAATAAGTATTGGTTGGATTGCAATAACTATGGTGCTAACTTTAATTATTATTTATAGCAGGCACTATAGAAGAATGCCAGCTTTTAACAAAAGTATTCAACTGTAGTGGTTGCTGCTTGGTGCTTGCTTGTTTTGGACTAGACATAATCATCCAGTCATAAGGTCTAAATAAAATCATGTCACTGAATGACACAGGAATGAGGGGAAATGCCAACAACGGGTACATCTAATTATTTTTATGAATCCTGCTGGATTTAATGACAAATCCAATCCAGTGAGTCAAATAAAGTGCGGTGGGTTTAAACAGGGACAAAAGGTCTAATTAGTACAAGAACCTATTTTTTACTAGGGAACAGAAGACAGATATGTGGCACCATGTGAAACTTTCTGACATCCACAAACCAAAAAACCCTGACCCTGAAGGACCGCTTTTGCTTTTATATGTTTAATATTTATGGGGATTATTCTGATATTTCAACAGCATTTTGTTTTCTGAGCGTCTGTATGTGTTTATGTATAAGCTGCAGGTAGCTGAGGTGACAGTCCTCTTCTCCTGGGATTAAAACACAGGATGAAAGTGGAATCAGAGTGGATGAATGAAATCACTTAATTCACACACACTTTTTTCCTGGAGCTTCCTTTTGAATAATTTCTTTGAAGGTTTTTGGAAGGAAAAAAAAATCATGAGGCTCCTATTGAAGTTTCACTAAAGCACGTGTAAGCTGCTTGTAATACTTGTTAACATTGGCTAAATATTGTGATACAACACAATTAATAGCATGTGACAGCATTTTGTGATTTATTATATAACAGAGTTATACAACAGTATTCTGTTATATAATAAAGACAAAATGCTTTTACATGAACCTTTAACATGAACTTGAGGGTCATTTTAATTCCCCTTGTAAAACTTACCACAAAAAGAGTGAGGACACCTTGAGTTAAGTCCGTTGTTAAGGGAAGTTAGTGGCTGCCTTATTTTTTTTAATGTTCAGTGGAAACAGCAAAGAAACCACCTACAATACGACCAACCTCCACTGAAGCTCAGGTACAAATTTCAATACCCTATTCACGAATATCTATTCTTAAGTCACAAGTTTTACCTTGTATGGCTCAACAGAACAGAACACGATACGCTCCAGCTTTTGATTACCAGGCCGTAAACAAAACACTTAAGTATCTGTATTACAAATGTGTATGTAAATGTGTTTAATAGCTTGCTCTCTGTGCCTATTCTTCAATGTCTTAAAGTAACAAAGGTACACAAAGAAGGATATGAAGAGGGACTGTTCTGGAGTGAACCTCAGGGAATCTCAAGGTAAGAAAGAGGCGACTGCAGGATGGAGAGATTTCATCTAACCGTGTAATCCATCTGTGTTTTTCTCTGCTTTGGAGGACGGAAACAAAATTAATGCTAGAACTTCCTGAAGAGAGCTTGGAGCTCAGATTAAGTGAACAATCGGGTTCAAGCGAGGACAGCTGTGACTGTGCACTTTATCTGCCCAATAATCCTCCTGCCACAAGTCGCGTCGGTCAACACTGCACATCTGGGACAATATGATTTGATCTGATATAATGTCATTTCAGTTGGTTGTCCTTTTTCAGGCTGCACAGCATTTTCCATACATTGGCTCTACTTGGCCACCTGCCCAGGTGGATTAAGACTCGCCCAGGTAGATAAAACCACTTATTTTACTCTTTTCAAATGAACGAATGTCTTCTTTATTATATTGTTTATCTTATGTTATTATTAGAAAGGATCTGTGCCTTGTGTTTTTGGCCTGTTTTATTATCTACCACTGAGGGGCAGTGCTCCTAACTTTGTTGTATGCAGAATTGGCAATGACAATAAAGGCTTTCGAATTCAAATTTGAATTTGAATTTTTGGCTGCACACCTTTCTGAGTTGTGGGTGCTGCAGTAACTGAGAGGGGACCAGAGGCTTCTCTTTGCGCAGCCACCTAGCTAACAACTATAGCCTGCATGTGAGCCATTTAGGGAGCATTGCCAACTTGTAGTGTCTACATGTGAGACATTTAGGGGACACGTAAATTGTAGCTATAGAAAATAACCTGAGTTGCACGAGTCTCTACATCCACATCAGTCCCATATCTGTCCCACCCACCACCACAAGTAAATTCTCAACCTGTAAGAAACACTAACGTGACGGCAATATGCTGATTATTAACTGAACACAATTTTCTCTGCACAGTAAACAGAAGAGGAGGAGGCCTCGACCTTCACCTTGGTGTCACCCACAGGTCATTTCAGTCCAACAATCTATGGTTCGTGCTTTTGAAGCATTTTAGGACAACAGACGGAAATGCCAGATAAATAAGTAGTTTAGCTGCTGCCACCACTTGTTGCCCACTTGCCCCCCTCCCCCACTCACCTCTTGAAGTGGCTAAGCAGGGTGCCAACCAACTCCCCGATGCGGTTCTCATTGGCAGGGACCATACCCTGCAGGCACACCACCAGATCCCTGTTGTCCTTGGTGTGGAACACAACCAGCTGGTCTTTCCCAGGGGACACGCTCACTCCCGTCACCTGAGACAGACCAAGAAGGGGGGGGGGGGCGTTTACAATTTAACAACAATAAACATGCACATAGAAGCAACAGAGGAACACAAACATGTGCAAAGGCAGGAACGTGTAGCACGTAACCATCTGTATTGTAGATAAACACAAATGCAGCACGTACACAGACACAGATGCACATGCATATTACGGGGTTTGAGCTGGCACAGCCCAGAGGACATGAATACACTGGGGCCACTGCACCAGGCTACAAATCATCATCCCCTCACGTCCAAAGGAAGGAAAGAAGAAAGAGGGAAAGAGACCTGAGGAATTTGGCACATTCAGCAGATCTCTCGTTTAAAGAGGAAAAGAAAAACCTTGAATATAAAAAGGGATGGCTATTTATTTTTTACAATGTCTTACATCTAAGTCATTGAACTCTGCAATTAAAATGTTCATATAAACTCAGTGAAATAAATAAATAACTAAATAATTTACCTAGAATGGCATGCAGTTACCTGTTAAGGCCAAGCATGATGATAAGATTGCATCAAATTGCACAAACTGATGAATCTCAACACTCTTAAAATGTTACATCAAGATACAAACATTATTTCCAGAGAAATTAAAAAGGTGTTGTAAAATGCCCTATCTCACAATAATTAGGAAAGTCATAAAAAAAAATTCCTGTATCTGGCCCTTTAACTGGATCGACACCAACATTTAATGGACTCTTCCCTGGCCCATGTCCCAGCCCTCCACTAAGTTTCATGCATATCGGTTTAGTACTTTCTTTTTCATAATCCTGCTGACAAACAAACAAACCAGCAAGTAAACAGACAGGTGAAAACATGACCCTCATGGTGGAGGTAATAAATGAATGAATAAATAAATAAAGGCCAGTATATGGTGTCTATTGGTGCATGGGACTTCTCCCACTCAGGACTTAAATCAGCACTTGGAGCTTGGAGTAAGATTTATTGATCAGCATCAGAGGACCAATCTAATTTTTTCAATCACAGCCCCCAAAACCACACACCACTGGAAAGCAGCAGGGCTAATAGAGGAATCCCAATTTTGCAGTCGGATTTTCTGGCTTTACAAGTCTTCACACAGTACACACAGCAGGAAGAAACAAAATCTTCTCAGGTTGAAAAAAGCTCATGTCTCATTAACTATCATTTCCTTTCTCTTTTATCCCTTTTTTCTCCTTTATACTCTTATCTCTCTTCCTTTTAGCCCAGCTCTGGTGTCATTCCCTCTCTTTTAGCCATTTATTTCTCTTTTAATTTGTCCTCCTAAGCTGAACTCAGGCTGTGCATGCTGAGGAAACAGCCACAGGGCAGCCAGTCAGGTACACTAATATTCATTCACCAGAGTGTAATGCTCAGACAAATTCTCCATCAGGGGCAAGACAGGCAGAGACGGGGCTGCTACCAGCGGCTATACAACCAGCTAGCTTATTTAGCTCCGACGTGGCGCCTGTGACTTCAGAAACAAACACTTCACGTAATCACCATGAATTAAAGCCTTGAGCAATACTTCTCTGTCTAGCAATCCACCCCCAGTTAATTGCATGGAGCCAATTACATTTACATTTATATTAAAGGCTTAACTGATTGGAACGACAGTTGGTGTCCTAATGAGTTGGGTAATGATACATTCTGATTTGTTTCCTTGTCTCATTTTTTTGTCTTGAGTCACCCAATCAGTTTTACCCTAAATATGAGATCCATTAGAGGCATTTATCTGCCCGGCCATCTGCTCGATTGTTCGTCCGATTCACACAAATCTGAAAAAACTCGAGGATGATGATAAATTTCATTACTGCCGTCCAACTTGGCCAAGAGTGTCTTACAAGTGGGGGCTGAGTTGTGCGGCGGTTTGTTTGTTCATTTGTGTTAACTAGAGGCCTATTCTACTCACTGTGCAATAATTGCGATCTTATAATCATGGTCTTGTCTGTGTGGAATCCATTCAATATCAATTTTCAGGCATGTTATCGTATTGTGCAATGAACTCCTAACGAATTGCACATTGCAACCTTTTTAGTCACTAATAATTTTTCAAGAATAAAATACAAAATGTTTCAGCTTCTCAGTTATGAAGATTTTCTACTTCTCTTTTTCTTATATGACAATAAACTGAATGTGGACTGAGGTTCTGAACTGTTGGTCACCATAGGGCATCCCAAACTTGCACAGTGCATAAAGGCCTTTACATACAACTAAATATTTTTTAAAAACAAAAAAATAAACCTGACGAAGTGCTGAGCTCGTCAGTTAATAAAACACCCTTTGTTATATTTTTTCCGGTTGAGGGGGGTGAGTGTCACCTTGGGGTGTCCAGCACCACGTACATGCTCTTTTTCCTTTCTTACATGCCAATCACACCGTTTGGCTCATGAGTGATCCTTTGGCTTTCTCTAGTCCAAACCAAGTTGACATGTTTATTTCTGTGTAAACCGGCAGGATGGCACCGTTTCTGAGGGACAACTTGTTGCTGATGTCTTGTTTGCATTTATAACTGCCATGTTCCCAAACAGTAACACCAGTGGGTGTATATTTGGTGAAAGCACTACTGTACAGTGTGTACAAGTTGAGAACATGCAGTCAGAACTACAATGGTTTTTGGTAAGTGCTCTCTGGTCTGATCCACTCTGCTGTGTGGTTGTCATGAGGAAATAATTTGAGCAGCAGGTTCTCCCAGTTTATTCTTATGGGAGCAACTTATTGGTTATATAACACATCCCAGCAGCCCTGCAAAGATAGGGAGGGGGGACAAAAGCTGCAAGAGCAAAGTCTGGAGGCTCTGTGATTAAATGAATATAATATAATCAGCTTAGCTGTGCAGCCATTCATGTTGTGAGGCTGTGAGGGCACCAGTGCGACGGACACTAATGTTTACGGGGCAAAAAAAAAAAATAGTCACCCTTCTCTGCAAGTTGCCTCTGAGATGTATGAATATATTAACAATATTGCAATTTATGCTTCATCACCTTCTCATCCTGATGTCATGCATTAATAGATTTGCATAATTTGAGAGCTACTTTCAGAAAGCAGACACTTTTTTCTTCAGTGCTCTGTTTTGTTTGAGCCACTTGGTGAAGAACAACATGACTCTGCTGCACTTGTAAACCATTCATTTGAGTGTGCAATATAAACAATGTCTATATTGGTTGAGGTAAAAATGCACTCAAGTAAAGGGATCAATGGATGAATGAAGATAAAAAATAAAAAAAATAAAAAAACAGGAGAGAAAATGTGACGAGAAACCAGAGCCGGAGGGATCACAAAAAAAAAAAAGAAAAAAAGAGAGTGCACATACAGGAGACCGATTTGTGCACATGCCTGAACGACGCCAGACATCAGCTGATCTGCCCTGCCGCTCGGTATCCATGACAACACTGTCTCCTGGGAAGTTGGCATGACAACAACGGGAAGAGAGAAGCGGCAGCAGAGAG